>NW_022990938.1:1406548-1681188 GCF_902827175.1 Gymnodraco acuticeps
ACCGACAGCGACAAAGCGAAAATGCATTAACGTGTTGACATAATTAATCTGTGCAATCAACAAATCTGTACATTAACATTGATCAAAAAACAGGTCCTGCATTCAGTCAGTGGCCACATATTTCTAACAGCTATGTTAAAGTGTACAAAAGAAGGACTAAAGGCAAACACAACTGGTTTTGGACCGACAGTCACAAATAAAAGGTCAAAATGAGATTACCACACGTTCTTACGGACAGAAAAAAAACTCTATAACTGTGTCCGAAATGTCTTATTCATTCACTACTCTAACACTTATGAATCGTCGTCATTTTCATTCCAATTTTTGCATTTATTATATTGACTAAATGAATAGAACACTTTGCAGTAAGTAGGTTAAGTGCCTTTGACTTTCTCCAACCTGTTTTAATGAAACTGTATTAGTGTATACAATGTCCACTCAAATATGGAGGGTTATATTAACGCACTATTAATATGGACACGACCTTTGTCTAAATTGAGTGAAAATGGAGGGCTATACATATTGTACATATTCCATTAGTTGTTTAGGTACACAGAGTTCAATTAAGAACAACACTGTAAACTAGAGATACAGATAATATTTGCTTCGGTATATATAAGAAGTATTTTTAAGACAATGTTTAGGTTTGTTTAAGTTACAATTGATAGAGAGCCAAAAGCTGTTCCCAGTATTGTAGGCAACGGATATATTTCAGGCAATAACAATGTTAATGAAATGTGGCACATGACCAGATGTGTCATTTCATTATCAAAGGTGATTCAATGGTATCACAAAGCTTTCAGGAACCACTATTGATTGAATTGTCCATAAATGTCTTCATACAAGCATGAAGTCATTTAAGACAGGAATCACATGCTGTATTTCAAAAAGACTTATGTTTCACACCGAGATATCTCTTATTTATGTAGTGTCCCTTTTACCATCGCATCGTTCATGTACCAACTTCTCCATGCTATGGCGGAAACTCTACAGTTGAAGTGTACCGTGTAATTTGTCGTATGTAACTGCCTCTTACTGAACAGATGGGTTCGATGGTGCTTGTGATATTTCGGGCCTGTGAGAGCACGCAGCAAATCACGAGAAAAGTCAGAGAGAGACAGTGGATGAAATGGAAAGCATCAAGGGAAGAACACGAACAGAGAGGAATGGATTCATTTAATCGACCTCACCGTCTCCACCTCAGTAGCCACGGGAGATGAGGGAAAATAAATAAATAAAAACTTCAGAAGGAAGGCTGCAGTTTACCCCACCAGCGAAGCCACGCCAAAGGTTCATTCCTCAACCTCTAGCCTATTGGAGGGATAGAGGGGGGAGGTATCTCGCTGGGCACTTTAATAAGCTGCAACACCCAGAGCATTCTGATAAACAAGGTTCAGCATTCCCTGAGCACTGGTTCCTCATTGTGGGCCGTGCAGTTGATTCGTGCCCTGGAAACAGAGGCCGGAGTCTGTTGTTCAGCCGCCAGCGTTTGGCTCTCACCTCTTTCTTTCTTTTAGTAATCACAATTACCAGCAGTGTAATGCGGTCAGGTTAACTATTATAGCGTTGCTTGATTGTGCAGTCACTGCTGTTAGCTCCGACAGGGTTGCAGGGTGCGTGTTATTTGTTTTACCATTAACGATAATTGTATCTTTGAGGAGGTTTTTTTAGGTTACGGCTTCCATTTTGTGATCAATATTTTCTTTTCAAGGCTTTCCTTGCCTGTAAAATAGCGCTGCTCCATTTACACAAGGCTATAAATAAGATGTCTAACCATCCAATTTTGGTAAGGGTTGATGATAGACTTAAGAGACAGATTGACGACGAGAAATAATTATTGTCTTCAGTTTAATGGTAATATTGTCTAATATTCTATATTGGCGAACATCTAGGATTAGAAAGGCTTTACCAGATGGTGTGGCCAGCCAACCGGACAGATTTCCCTGCTAATTAATGAGGATACAATATTGTTAAAGCTAATCCAACATTTGCTTCATAAAAATATTCATTAATACAACAATTTTAATTCATATGTGTTGTTTTCCAAATAGGACCACTGTTTGAAATGGGTTAGGGTTAGCATTTGGGCGCATTTTTTCTTTGCTACTTGATATAATTTGGCTTGGTATATACAATATTTAAAACACTCTAGACCCCATTATGACTTAATTATGTCTCTGTTGTTTGTTGTTTTCTAGCCAATTGTCCTAAACACAAACATAATAACTGTTAGAGAAGATTAAGAGATCATTTAATTCCCATTTGAAGAGCTGGGCCAATTTTATTTGACTATAATTTTTGGCCCATTTATATTCAAATGATTAACTAATCTATTTCTCAACTAACTGCACTAGCTCTAGTTAACATCACATTATTATTCATTCTGTTAAAAATGAGGATAAATGGCCTAAATGAGGATAAATGGCCTCAAGACGAAGAAGTCATTTATTAAAACCTTTTGTGGCTCTAAATGGATCTGTGATAAATTGCCTTGTCATTTCTGTTGACATCAATTCATAGTATAACACGTTTAATTTTGACTAATCATCCAATCAAATACAAAATGTAAGCATAGGTAATAAATTGACTCTCATTTAGCATTTTCTTCCATTACATCCAATAACTATGGATGTTTAATAAACCAAATGGCTAGTGCACTCTGAGGCAGATTTATACTTTAGACATTTTCAATTAGGTAAGACATTTGAAATGGAGATGTATCTCTAAGTATAATAAGTATTATTAAGTGCACGTCCTTATTTGTATATAATGTAAACATAACATGCCTTTCATTGTTCCAAAAATAAAATAAAATGTGTTGACACATCTACGTAAATCAGGTTCAATGCACAGTCTCCTGGATGTCCCAGTGAAAGGCTGCCGACTGAATCAGAGGTGACAACTTGGGTGGCAATGTGTCTGATGTGGCAAATGTACTGAGTCTTCAGGCATGCTGGCCGTCCGAGCGAACAGTGTTGAGTCAACGACTTGCTTATGTAATAGACAGTTTAGAATAGAGACAATTGAGGCCAGCCGAATATGTAAAATAACTACAAAAATTGTTGATACAATACATGCTTTCTGAATAGCTGAATGTTAATGACAGGTGAAACATCTTACAAGCTCACCGTACTTAATCAAGATTTGTTAACACATCAGCAAAATTGAAAAGCTTTCCACAATGGAGCGTCCATCAAGAACACTCGGAGAAATTGGTCTCGTTAAGGGTAGAGACACTGCATTCATTACCCTATGATGTTGAATTATTGTACCAAACTGCCTCATCTAAAGTGATATCCGAATCATGCACAGGCGGTTAAACGGGTAAATTGGTATTGGACCACTGCTTTGTGTGAAGCCCGGTGAAGAGGCAGTCTATATTCTTGTGGCTTTGCACCGTGACTGCTGTGACAATCCACACACTTAGGTCCACACACTTGTACTAACCTATTAGTAAGAGGTCCAGTCAAGCTACCCTTCCCCCCAACACCCACCCACTGCTGCGATGTCGAGCTAATTTCCCACAATTCGCTGCTCTGTTGCCAGTAATTGAGCTGGAGAAGGGAGGGACAGAGGAGATGTGGAGGACAAAATGACTTGCCAAAGTAAGAACTTGTCAAAGAGTGTATTAACCCCTGGTGACCCTGAGATTGCTGCCATTGCAGGAAATATTAGTGGCTCCATGAAGAAGAAGAATTAGCCGGTTAAAGATTGCGAGAAAACAACCACTTCCATCGATGTGTATTTGGCATTAAGTGGAAATAACGTGCTTTGGCTACCCGAAGATAAATGTGGTTAATATGGCTGGGGCAAATATAATTAAAGGGTGGATGCTGGTAATATGTGCCCAGAAAAGCCTTTGGAGATTGTGTAGAGAGATACAGTACATAATCAACAGCTGTTAATATAACCTTGAGGGCATGAAATTGGATCTCCTGTTACCTAACCTCTAACTGCACTCACACATTTAGTCTAAACTTTGACATTTGTTTGGGCAGCCAATGGAAGCCTTTTATAGGTCAGGCTAAGGTGTTCACTCATGGAGCTAACACGAGTTCCCAGGTGTCAGAGGAAAGATGGGGGCAATCATTCAAGCCATGGTCTCCAAAGCACCACCATTACAGTAGCAGGCTGACAGTCTGGCCCATGGGCTTTTCCCTTTCACCAGTGTCAATCCTGACTGCGAACATTACTGCAAACAAGCTCCTAATACCAGGCGTGTTTCAGGACTGCGTTAAATGTGAGATATACAGCTAACCACCTTTCCGTTGCACCAAGAAAACCTGCAATAAATTGTAGCACAATATCAACATATGACCTTTTTAAGTTATTTAACAGACCTTTTTACACTGCACATCCAGCAGATAAGGAGCAACATTTGCATTTATTTGAATTTGTGTTTCTGGCCACCAAATCCAATATTCGCTTCATTTTGAACTCTGGACCCCACTCACTCATACGGAAATAAATGTGGCTTTGACATGCTATCTGCTGTGGAAAATGAGTTTTCAGCTGCCTGCTACCGCTCTAAATGCCAAACATACTAATATGACATTTGGGAATTTCAAAAATCGAATCACTAGTTACTACAAGGTACCCTTTCCAAATTGCACATAGTAATTTGATCAGGAAATGAAATATTTTCCTACATCTTTTCAGAAAAAAAGATAAATGTCGCCCCTGGTAGGTTTTAATTATATTATGAATATATTTATATGTTTAATCAAAGTAACATGCTATATTCCTTATGTATACTGTATGGTAGTGGTTCTCAACTGGTGGGTCGCGGACCTGTTTCAAGTGGGTCGCAGATGTGTGAGTGAATAAAAAAAAATGTGAAAACAAATTTTTTTTTTTTTTTTGGGGGGGGGAAAGTCAAACTTTTATTTTGAAGGCCCGATTTTCTAACGCTGTGCATGCAGTAGGCGTTGGACTGGAAGTACCGGAGACCATGAACGGTTTTGAAAACTTCTGTCACGTAGTGATCATCTTCTCAATAAAACATCTTTGCTGATGTTTTTCCGAGTCTTCTGGCCTTTGATCAGAATCAAGATTGTTGCCGGAAGTCCCTACGGAAAATAACTTTGCGGTAGAACTCTTCTTTATACATCCATGGGTTTGATGATTGACAGGTCACAGAAAAATGGGGGCTATATACCCTTACCCCACAATTTAAAGTAATTCACACAGACTCTCTCCTCTTTGCTCTTCTCTCTGTGAGGAGCAGCAAGCTGTCAGAACAAAGTGAAAAACAAACAATGGCATAAAATATTATTAATATGTCAGGTAGCAATAGATTTATTTATTTTCTTCTCAGAGTATACCAGAATGGGTAGTTTATATGTTAGTATTTCTAAAAATCTCCTGGGGGAGAATCCCCCCAGACCCCCTGCTGGGGTTGGGTTTTCAGCATGTGTGCCTTTTTATGTTATGCAGTTCAGCTTTGATTCCATCATCTCATTAAACCTTATTTAAAAGCATACTTTAGTTCTGTGAAGGGATATAAGATATATATGCACTGTACTTCACTTTAATTCATATTGTATGCTGAAAAGAGTATATTTTACTGCACGATTTTTTGCTGAATAGATTTGAGTGGTTACAAATTTCGGGTCGCGATCTATTGACTAAGGAAAAAGTGGGTCCCGAGGCCTGACCAGTTGAGAACCACTGCTGTATGGTACAACTGCTTAAGTATTTACAATTCTATTGCATTTTTACAAATGTTTTGTTTCGAAAGACAAAATAAATGAAGTGGCCAAATAAGGAAATGACTCAGAATGGTAATAATATAGTTGTACCTTGGAGCGGGAATTTGTAAAAAAAGATTTGTATATGGAAGTATTGTTATTCACCATTTAGAGCACTCCCACTTCCCACGAGAAGCTGTTTGGGAAATGATGATGTCATTGCATCATCATTATAAACCACTATGTCATTAGTCCTCGTTAGATACATATTACACTCTTAATTAGCGTGACATTACAGAAAAAACCTAGCACACCTCCTAATTAAAATGTCTCACATTTCCATTTCCTACTTCTTGTCTGGTAAAAATATCAGTAATAATAATTTGACTCAGCGACATTAATATGTGTTGAGTAGATTTAATGAAATATGTGCCCAACATGGCCGGATGACATTTAAGAGGTTTGGCCGTTGTCAAGGTGAAAAACTCTTCCATCCATATCTTGGCAACACCTCACACTAACCTTCCCATCGGGCCACCTCCAATACCCTAACACTGTCGCCGTTTCGGACAGTAATGGCACAAATACAGCTTGATTAGAGACCAGTGAGATATGACCACTTTAAATGAATGAGTGTACACAGTAGGGGCCGAAAGCATTGGTCCTGGTGGCTCTACGGTGCTAATTCAGGCAGGCCAGACTCGGGCCAGCTGGGCCGTCAAACAGCCGGACAACACTGTTTGTTTTACGCTGTTTATTGAAATGAGTTATAAATCCTCCCCCTCGCTTCACAGGGCTCGGGTGAGGTTAAGCGGAGCGGGGAAGTAAAGATGATTGCTTTGTCGCAGGTTGGGTGCTCAATGAATGTCCCGTGTGGCGAGTCGGGCTGACCTACCGTTTATGTAAAAAATAAAACCATTTATTACACAAGCACTGTGAGGGTTGCGGCAGGCATCAGACAGGAGGTCTGTGAGATGTGAGAAACAGAGATGCATGTGGGGAGCGTGTTGGCCCTCGGGGAAATGATTATGAGGCCTGCACGGTTTAAGTTGTAACAAGGCAGTATTGCATCTGCTGAGAGGTAGACATTACTCTCACCGTGGTAACTGGGTGGAAGACATAAAGGTCAGACGTAAGTGGAAAGTAGGGCGCAGCAGAATTGCCTCCTCTTTCAGGAGAATAGCCTGTGTATAGTAGAAATGGTTCACTGGGAATTTTGATCCACTGGTAATAAGCCTCGTAAGGCTTTCTTCTTCGAGTCAGCCCCTCTCTCTCCGGCTCTTTCTTCCTCCTCCCTTTTTCTCATGAGACTACTACCCCCGCATCTCACATTTGTCTCTATTCTTCGAACCTTTATAGTAAACATTTATCTTAATGTTGCATCACGATGCACCCATGTATTATTTAGAAAGCCGTTTTTTGTTTCAGTCCCTGTGAATCTCCAGCTTCCTGTCCTTCCTCCTGGGCCTCCTACTGTCTCGTTGTTCCTTCGCTGTCGGCCTAATTGCCTTCTCAATACTTGTCACCCCAGCTGTGCCAAATCTAGTCTATATGCCTGCAGAGACGGACTTTCTCAGTAGCTCCTTTTTCCTAATTACAATTGTGTCTGTGTGAGTCTTTTTTTGGCTCGTGTATTGTTCTTTGTATCCCCTAAAGTACACCAGACGAGTCCACAGGCAAGAGCCAACTGCCCACAACCCAGTTCACTAATGTCCACCCGACCAATAGCGGTGATCTTTGTACTGATAAATGAACTGCAATCTGTCTTTGTATTTGTTAGTTTGATAGAGTATGAGTAATGTGTTAAGGGTTTCATGCTTGTTATATGTGTACCTGCCCAGTGGTTGCAGATGGAAATAGCCAAATCTGGTAAAAATCATCCCCTCTCTTTTTGAGATGAATGTCTTTTCATGCATGCTCCTTCTTTTAAAAAAAAAGTCAAACAATCTTTACTCAAAGCTTATGTGCTTCTCTCTTCTCCACCATCTTTACAGGCCTCCATTGATGTCAAATAAATATGATAATAGCATTTAATATACAGCTGAAATGAGAATACTATCCATTATATTCACGTGATAGACAGTTTCATGTAATATATCACTGTGGATAACATTCTAGTACCATTTTGACAGGCCGTCACTTGGCAGACTGGCAACATTAGAGGTGATCTAACATCACTGTCAAAACAAATAGATTGTTAGGTGATCAACGGAAGGGTTAGTTTTGACTTGTTAAGATTTATCAATACAAATAAAACCATTTAAAACCTATTTAATTAAACAATTATGAATTTTCTAAGTCTAAAAACACATCAGTTCTTTTTGCTCGTAAAAAAAGTATTTTTTCCGGAGGTAATAAGTCAAAAGTGAGAGCAAATAGAAGAAGAAGATTGATCTATATTGCTTCCAGTGGACAATGGACTAAAAGTTGGCACGAAGCCATGACGCAACCATACCACTTCCGATAGAAATCTGGGTAAGCCCCCATAGTGGGTGGGTGCCTCTGGAAGGCTTTACCGTCCCTCCCCCTGCCCTTCACCTCATTGATTTACTATTATACTTTCTCCAAGGTAATGCAGAGTCCATTAAAGTGAGCCTTCTATGCAGTGTGTATGCATAATGAAGCTTCCTGTATGTTTCCGTGTGGGAGAGGATGGAAACCGTTCCCCTTACATCTGCACTTGTATGGCCATGAATCAGAGGCAAGTCGACTGTTAATGTAAAATCAATGGTCCAAATTAACCACAGGACCTTAGTCTCCGGTTTTTCAGCCCTTTTTCTTTTTCTGGACAAGACATGCCCTTGGGGCTGAGTGAGGGAGAACAAAACGGCTGCACAGTCGAGCATGGAAAGATACATGTTTCGCAGACACGTGTAACTTCGCCGACACATGAAAACATACAGCTCATTGGCATAATGCATGCATACCGCAGCACACAGTGAGAGAGCAGAGCTAGGTCCCCTTGTCTAATTCGCATAGTGCTGCATCTATTAAAATTAAGCCAAGGTATCCAGCTTAAGGCTGCCGCTGATAAGGTCAAAGGCGTAGCGAACATTCCAACACTCATTTCTCCCCCTACATAATCGCACTCACTTTTGACAAAAATCTGCATAATGTCCCGTGTATAGCTGCTAGCCAAAATGAAAGATGGAGGTGTGAGGGACGGGAGGGGGCTGGGACCGGCAGAGGGGAATGGAGCCAGCGGCATATCCCTCAAAGTCAGAGCCAAATTGAATCTGCAGGTGCAAATGTGGCATGTGTGCTGCCTCTGTGATGCGCAGCTATCTATATTTATATGAATAAAATATGGCCGGTCAAGGGGCCACACGCCTGCAGGGAATAAGCTCCTACGGCAGACGGAATCAATCATTATATGCCACTGAAATGCATTTATCGCCGGCTCGGACCTCCTTATTATGATTTCATGGGGTTTGATATGGGCATTCTCCTTCTGTTTTCATTCGGTGCTACTCTACCTCAGCTACAACAGATGATAGATGTGGCACTTTCAAATGACACAATGTCCTTGTGTCTGTTCAAAGGCTCAGCAGGCGAATGATTGGCTGATTTGAAGACAGACATTGCTTTTTGTATCTGCATTTATATGCATATTTCCAACAGGCTTTGGATGTCTATAGGATCATGCATTTCTTTACGCATAAGTCACTGCAGCTGTATCAATACATGAAGACTTATTCTTATGATATAGGTTTTTATTAATGCTCTGAAGGCCTATATGTATCAATCTGAACACAGAACAGATGGACAGCACAGCAGTAGCCCTCAGATGTCCTCCTTCTTCTCTGCTCATGTTCGAAACTGCAATCTGAACATATGTCCCTATCTGTCCGTCTCTGATATGAATCTGCACTATATAGCAAACTAATTAGTGATGTTCATTTTGCTATTTTGTTGTGAACATCAGCCTTTTTTTACAATATACCCGACATGTGATCTTTTTTTTTTTTTGTGTTCTAGCTAAATACTTAAAATGCAGAAGCAAATGTCATTGCAGACAAAGGAAGTGTCACATCCCATTATGACCTTTTGATATGGACCGAACAGCAAAATGTCACGAATGCTGCCATCAAACAGTTTTGATCCTTGGCTTTTTTTTCCTCTCTCTTTGTGTCTATTTTCACATGATGTGGGTGTGCTACAGTCCATCCAACAGATAGTACATTTTGAAAAATATGAAAACCCTCTTGTCCCCCTTGTTCCTTTTGCCCTCCGTCTGTGTGCTTATTCCATTTTAATGGGTGCCTGTGTTTGTTTGGGAACTGGATGCTATCAGAGAGCCTATGCTCGGCTGCACATGCTGATCCCCTGCAGCCGTCTTGTGAATATGTTTACATGCATTTCACTGAGGAGCCTGGATAGATCCTGGAGCATCTTGTTACCACTATTATTGAATAAAGATCTGGAGATTAATTTGATTTCTGACGACGCTCCTCTGAACCGGTAGTAGCAGTTTGCCACCGACACATCCTCTCCAGTTCACAGGAACATGCAGCCCTCTGCCTATAGAGAAATTAATATGGAACACCCACTCTGTGCTGCTGCCTATCATGATCTCCAAGCCTCCACAAGGCCACTGCAGGCACAATACCTTCTCCACCCCCCCCCCCCCCCACACACACACACACACTGCTTCACACGCAGATCAATAGGCAATTCGCAAAGCCACTCGCTTTAAGTGTATGACTCAGTGTGGACATGTAATATCGATTTGTTTTGAACAAATGTGACCAAATTAATAAAGCAACCCATTACTGCTTTTGCTTTTCCGTTGTTATCACCTTTGGGGAGGAACATGGATACATACTTTAAATGTAACCTCACTAACAGTTTGGGACTATGTTTTGCGTGCAACTTTCAATGTATACAGGAACAACCCTTCATTAACATGTGCTTTCAAGGATTTCTAGTGCACTTTTTATGGCTGAGTATTCCGATATAAGCTGCTCAGCAGGTAGTCACATAATTCGAGGTGGGAACAATGCATGGTGTGTGGGCCGAGGTTTTCTCAGCGTGTCTGGTGTTTGGGCATGATGGCTCTCATGGCATTTCACTGTGTTTCGTATCGAGCAGCTGCTTTGGGGTGAGTCATTCGCACTGTGGAGGCCAACATCTATTGTATCCATCACCGGGAACAAGCACACACACATGGACAGGCATGCATAGGAAGAACATGAGGATTACTGCCAGCTAATTCAGTAGTTGGTGAAAATCACATTTGTCATTATCGGTTTATCTGCCTTTGAAATATTCATGAGTAATACATCTGCTGGATGACATGCATTTAGGACAGAGGGAAGGGGGGGGGGGGGGGGGGAAGGAGAGAGAGAGAGAGAGAGAGAGAGAGAGAGAGAGAGAGAGAGAGAGAGAGAGAGAGAGAGAGAGAGAGAGAGAGAGAGAGAGAGAGAGAGAGAGAGAGAGAGAGGCCCCAATGCAGTTAAAGGATTAGTGAATTCCCTCTCTCTCCAGCCCTGGATGTGTGGGTGTACGGGAAAGTGATGATGGTGATGCATTTAAAGACGCCTCTCAGTGGCTGTGTTGATTACACAAAAGCCCTGCATGCATGTGCTGATGGCTGAATATACATGATCATTTATCTCCACCTTTAAGTGATAATGCGTGTAAAAGAAGCCCAGATTCGTAACGTACTTTCGTAGCATGTGTAGATGAGGACTTTGCAACAGGAAGGTTTTATGAAATGGGGGGGGGGGGGGGGGCACTATTCTGTGGATTTCTTCGAGACGTGTCTGGTGGTGGTGGTGAACTCATAAGCAGAACCGGGGGATATACAACTGACAGTCCTTCAATCCACACACATCTGCTATACACACACACACACACACACACACACACACACACACACACACACACACACACACACACACACACACACACACACACACACACACACACACACAGAGTCCGCCTCGAATTTTATTTTTCTCAAATTCGGCTCTTTGGCAAGTCCATCATAAATCCGGTCTGGTTAAGGCGCATCCTGCATAGTTGCGCAAAAGCGCGTCAAGTGAGGGTTCGAGACCAGTCATCAGCAACATTTTCCTGCATTATATCCCCTAATTCTGCATTTGCATAGGTGATTGTTGTTTAAAAAAAGCTAAAGATAGGTTATTGAAACCGCCAGGATACATCCACAGCGTTTTTCGTCAACTTGGAAAATGTATTACGCATACGAACCGATACGTAACGCGCTTATTAAGTGACAGAAACAAATCCAAGGAGTAAACAGAGTCAACTTACCCGATTTAACCATGATAGCCCTTTGTGTGTGCTGTCTATATTCCCATCAAGTGCGCCGCTCCAATGACGAGCGAGCTCCAGCGCGCGACATAAAGCCAGGCAACAATGTGTGGTCTTCTTATATTTTACGCAGTTGGCGAGATATCAGTTCTCGGATTCTTCCACAAAACGCACGGCTTTTGCATGAAAAGGGAAAAAGGTCGAAGTCCAAAAAGCAGCTTGTGTGTGGAGAAAGATTCACCGCGTGCCCTTCTCTTCTCGTCCTCTCAGCGTCTGTTAACGGCGCATCTCTCCCCTCGATCAAGTGGATCAGGCGGACCACCGTCTCCTCAGCAGTCATTAATATGAGAACAAACCCCGGCTCTCCTGAGGACAGCCAATAGCGTCAGAGAAGCTCGCAGCATCCCGCCTCTGGTTGGCTGAGAGCAGCTGTCAGTCATATCCCAGAAGTCTGTTCTCATCCATGTCTTATTCTGTTGGAGGTGAAGCACGCTGCAAGAAATATCCATATTTACAACATTCTTCTGAGGTGTGAATAGTGCTGACTTAAGACATATTTAAATGGCTGATGGGCGATATTTAATTGTCTGCTGCACATTTGTTGGAAGCTGTTTTTATACATTTTAATACAGGCTCTAACATCAAAGTGACACATTGGAATACTTGATCCCTTTAGCATTGGTCAAGGTAACTATTTTATATAATGTTGGGTACCTTATTTGACATTATTTATTTGTTAACTGTCAAATAAATGTAGTGGAGTAAATAGTACAATATTTCCCACAGATTTGTAACGGAGTTTGATTGATTGATTGAAAAGTTTATTAACAGCTTGTATATTGGGTACAGTACAGTACAGCTCAAAACATACAATTGTTAAGGGGATGCAGACCAGAGAAAGACTTTCGTGTTGTTTACATCAGGGTCCCCCATTTCCAATTCATCATATCATTTAAGACATATAAGACATATTTGACATACAGATGGCTTATTTACAATGTACATACAGGTGGTTTTTTACATACAGATTGCTTATTTACAATTTTCATTTTAGATTTCGTTCTAATACATCCTAACCGGACATTTAAGACATACCAAGTCTACAGATATACAGTTAGTAACAGAGTCTAAAATGCGAGTATATACATAGATGGGGGGGGGGGGGAGCTGTCCATTGAACGACAGGTTGAGATTTGTACCATTACCGGGGCCAGTTTTGCAATGCTCTCCCCCGAAGGTGCTCTTTAAGAGAGGTTTTGAAGGTAAGTATAGTTTTACTTTCCTTTACAGTTGTGGGAAGAGCGTTCCACCTTGATGTGGCATAATTGCGAAACGTGTATTCCCCCTTTTTTGTGCCAAATCTGGGTTTCACATGATTTGTGGAGCTCCCTCTGGTGTTATGATCATGGTATTCCTTGACCTTTGGGAATAATTTTGACATGTACATGGGTACCATAGAGGTGTAGTGGATCTTGTAGACCAGGCCCATTGCAAGTAGCTGTACTCTGTCGTCTACTCTAAGCCATCCTAGGTTGTCAAAGTGGGCAGAGGTGAGGTGGGTTCTAGATGAAAGGTCAAGCAGTAGTCTGACCAGTTTATTTTGCGATGTTTGACTTTTTATTTTTAGCGCCTTGGAGGTGCTATGGTACCATGACGTGCAAGCATAGTCATAGTACCCTTGAATGAGTGAGTCAAAGTCAAATGGAAATATTCAAATAAAATGTGTTTAATATAACATTATAATTAATTTGATATTTTATACACATTATACGCAATGCAATACCTTGGACATGCCTACCGGAGCAATTAGATTTGGGGTTAAATATTTTGCCCAAGGACACTTCAGCATGTTGACTAAAGGAATGGGGATCGAAACTGACACTCATTGGTTGACACCTATTAACCCCCTCAGCAGCCTTATAAACCTTATAAATGAAATAAACATTGTTACATTCCACCTAACTATAACTCAATTAACCATACTACAGGAAAGCTAGGGTTTTGGTTTTGTGTACAATGTATCAAGTAAGCAGCTTAGATAAAACCTATATATACAGTCTATGGGTTCAACACATTCAGTTATGCTAGAAAACAGACACTATTTGGTGTTCTATGTGTATGATTAAATGGTAGTTAAAGTGTAATAGAGAAAAAACGACCTTGAATTGCCATTGCCATTGCAAATTGTGGCTATTAATGACTAATATATGTTTATAGAAATTATTTTTGTTGATTGATAAATGGTCAATTAATTGCATTTGTATAGCTTTTTCCAGTATTTACGACCCCTTGGAGCACATTTACATTTTCTGTACAAGTCAGCATTCCCCCATTCATAGAGAGGAGCCACCTGCACAGGGAAACTAACACACATTCATTCACCGCTGTCCATGCCATCAGGAGCAACTTGGGGTCAATTATCTTGCCCAAGGACACATCCACATGTTGACTGCAGGGACTGGAATTGAACCCCAAACCATACAATTGCTAGAAGATCAAACTACCTCACAGCCTTAAAGTGTCAGTTGTGTTTTTCTACTAAGGGTTCTACAAATCTGAACCTATGAATATACAAATATTCATGAAAGTTTTACCTCTCTGTTTTCTATCTGTATTTGTCCGCCTGCGGTGTCAATACATCTTCCTTGTGTCCATTACATACTGCACTGTAGTTCGCTTTCAAGTTACTGTGAAGTCACAAAAGGCTTGTTCCTGCTTAAACTCGATTTACTGGGAGCACAAAAAAGCATTCTGTTTTTTGTCAGATTAATGGGCAAATAGCCTTTTGGTGTAAAACAGTACTTTCATTATTGTGACACTCAACAGATAATTTAAATAACAATAGGCCAAATGTTTCAGTGTAGTTAAATAACACATGCTTGTGAACAAGACAGCAGTTTGACTTTACCAATATAGCAGAATGTGTGACAAAAGCAATTATATATTATCTTTGATTTGCCACTACTTCCTTGGACATTTACTAACTTCATCCGCCTGACCAGCAGCTTCCACCTTCCTGTATAAGTACATTTGAGACGGACATTTCTTGCAGTGCAGGGGGAATGAGGAAGAAGGCGCAGGCAGGAAAGAAAATGGATATCTGTACCTATTAGCGCCAGAGCTCTTGACTCAGATCCCAGGAGGATTTTCTAACACAATGTTCTACAAACTGATGTTCCTGGAGGTCGGGCAGGGTTACCCGCTGCCTCTAAACGAAACGTACCTCATCTGACAGCCCGTAGGGTTCTGATCTAAAGACTGTACTAACTGAGGCTGTTAGGCTGGGTGGAAGTCTTAATATATACAACCTTACTGTACAAGTTAGTCTACTTTTATCTAGTCGATGTCATTCACATTTCTGTAAAGCCTCTGGGAGATTTGGCTGGGTCAATTAGTTCCTCTTTGAATCACCAGTAATTATTGAAATTTCATGTAAATTGCATAACATATTTTATTTGGTAAACTGAACCCATAAGTGGACGACCTTGATGAATAAATATAGTAACTTTTAAGACAGTTATCTTTAATTAAATGTAGATGATGTTCTCCTAGGTGCTGCTCTCTCAAACTAAAGTAGTTTTTCAGTATTTTTATTTTTCAAATACTTTCTGCTTTTTTCCCTTTATTTAGTTTTCTGCATGTTATGTAATCCTACTTAAGATTTGTGTTTACTGTTAAGTTCCTAACAGCCTTCTGTTAGTGATGATGGGACACATGCCCTTTAAACAGACCCCAGCTTTAATGATGGTGGAAAATGTAATCAGCTGGTGAGAAGCTTTTATATTAGCATTTTCACTGATGTGGTCAAGTTTAATGAGTTAACCTTGTCTAGTTTAATATGTGGTGAAATACAGGTCAGTTTTTTGGCTCCATAATTAAAGAAAATGTCAGGTTTTTTTTAAGCTTCATAAACAGGATGACAGGCTACATGACACATCTGTTGTTTTTAATAGGATATGTTTTAAATAGACGAAATACACACACACACACAAATCAATTTAAAAAAAAAAGTAAACTGCTATTTTTCTTTATTTAAAGTGGTCGTATGCTTTTGTGGTCATTTCAAATTCTCCTTAAAGGTGGGGTAGGTACATTTCAGAAACCGGCTCGAGTGCACTAAAATTTGAAAGTACACAGCCGAAAAGAATCCGCCCCTTCCTTCAGACTTCCTTACAGAGCACCTCCTCCAACACACATGAACGCGCACATGACGTCAGCAGACTGGTGAAAGTGGCCGCCTGTTGCTGGCGAGTCATTGAAGTACTGCTGCAATGCACGCCCAATGACGGCACGCCCATACATTTGTGTGTGCACGAGATGGAAGGCTGACAGACAGGGCGGCAATCCAATCCGTTTAGCCGGCCCGGCTAAACGGATTGGTTGTACTTTTTACAGTACTACTTCCACAGATGACTTTTTTTAATGGATTTTTTGTCAAAGCACTTAAGATATTCATTGCCATCGGGATGTTAAGAGCATTCCATGGAATATAACAAAAAGTGTATCTCGAGCCGGTTTCTGAAACGTACCTACCCCACCTTTAAGTGGTTTTTAAGAGTCTTTTCAAAAGGTTCTGCATTATTCATTGATACCTTTTTGCGATATTAAACATGCCCAGTATTTCTCTAAATGTGCCCTTTCGTAGATTACAAGTCCAGTTATACATGAAATCATGAATCCTTTTCTTGTGCATCATGTCAAGCCTTGTTCCACAAAATTAGGAAGATTCAACATACACGTAAACTGCATTAATGTACAGTTAGGATGATGTGGCTAAAACATACAGGATTAGCACTCACTAGAAATGTCTTTCTTTTTTTTTAATGAAAAGTGACACAAGAATGGAGATTAGTCAGGTGAATAAAGTCAAGGTTCTAAAACTAAAACGCTGAATACCCAAATATTGTGTCATAGCAACCTGTCAATCACAAGGTAGCCACACCCGAAGACATTCACAGCGTTATCGTCTATTTGTCAAAAAGAACATTCTGCTGTACTAAAGAACACTTTTAACTAGCGGTTAAAAAGATAAACTCATAGGGAAAATGTTTACCGTGGAAATAAATCAAGTGAAATGTAGTGTCATACTCTCATAGACTTCTATACAATTTGAATTATTTTTGCAACCAGTGTCGTCGCCCCCTGCTGGCTTATAGAAAAAATGCACTTTTAGGGCACTCAAACTTGGAAGTCGCATCATTATACGACCATTTATGTATATTTTCAAAAACAAAAAGTTGCCATATCAGTACACCATATTTAAAAGATGAAGCATCTTGTCCTTCTCTATAACTGCCTCAGCATGTTGCCATTTAGAAAATACAATACATTTGCTATAGAAAATGAACATATCAGTAGGCGTGATATAACAATATCAGCCAAGGAACAACTTCATCAAAGTACTAAGGCTCGTCAGTGATTTTCAAACCGCGGTGGGGCAGGGAAGTTTTCACCAAGTGACACTCTTCTGTACTCAGACTAGAGTGCCTCTTATTTATGAAATGCCTTCTTAAAAAATGCAAGGAATATATGATGTGTTAATGTAGCTTTTTAGATGTATTATTGCATCTGTAAAAGACTACCAACAGATTAATTAAATAAAACCTACAGCCAGAGGTTGCAGAATACAACATCCCGTTTTTTTTGTAAGTATAGTATGTCTTGAACTTGCTTGCATTTGACTTCTCCCTTTCAGAAAAAGATAGATAAGCATATACAAGTTAACCCAAGTACATGTTTTGCACCCCTCTGTTTTATTCCACTGTGGAATATAGCTACTGACAGAGACATGAAAATACACTTTAGCACGTGGGCTGTCAGTGTATTTAACCTCCAACAGCAAATCCTTTCTTAACAAGCTTCTGCAATGCTTCAAAAACATCCTCTGAATATTTAAAGCATCTAAGTCTAGTGTATTCTTCCTGAAAGCTTAAGCTCTTATATGTAATCAAATCCAAAAGATCTCCTACTTGTCCATTCTTCTTAAGAGACCGAAACTATTTGAAATGTTCAGGGTGAATGGGGCAGAGGTGGCACCGTACCCAGAGCTGATTCTGCATTTGTATCCTGAACCTTCACTGTACAAGTTGACCGTGGTGACTTCGCACCTCATGAAGCCAATCAAGGGTGCGCTCGGTGCGTCATAAAACTCCTCCACAGCTTGGCAGTGTCAAAGAGGAGTTAGGATCTTCCATATAGAAAAAGAAATACCCCAGTGTGAGAAATATGCATCAAATTTGATGCAATGAAACATTACTTTGGAGTTAAGTGGGAGCTCCCTGCGAAAAAGCCAGAGGTGTTTACAGTGTGAGTAATGTTTTCGCTCATTTTTTGTTTATTGCGGAGATTGGGGAATATTCTGAAAGCGTTTCATGGTGACATTATAGTGGTGTGTCCGCAGGGGGAGAAAAAGGCCGCAGAGGCCAGTAGAATTTATTGACTGAATTTCACAGTTATAAATGGGTCTTTTACAAGTGACATAAAGAAAATGATGTGTGCTCTGCTGAGGCCGTGCAGATCTCTAAACCGGTTCTGTGTACTGCCCGCAGCCATGTATTATACAACGTGTTATTCAATAGACATTGGTTTTGTGCATGGAATCGAAGATAAATGCAAAGATTGAAAGAATATTAAATTATTTCCCAGAAAACCCCTGAATATATTCTAGTCTGCAAGCTATATGTTCATTCTCCTAAGGCACTGTATGCACAGCCTGCATTAGCATTGTTCTGCGTAACTCAAGCTACGTTAAGTATCATTTTCTTTATATGTTTTGCAAAATCCTTCCATTCTTAACTGAAGAATGTCAATGGGGGAGGTCTCCAGAGGGATAATGGTCTCTCGGGAAAAGCTGTAAGAGACCACTGTCGATGTAACTCAAACAAAACATATCCTTCACAAAACCACCCCGAGGCTTTAATGTCTGTCCTGATTGTGGCGGTCTGAAAATACAGAGTGTTGCACGCTGTTAAGACATAAAGCAATTTCCTCCTGAAATTATAGTTTTCCACAAAGTCGGAAACTTATTTCAGAAACAAACACATTGCTGGTTCAGGGACGAGACACTCTAAAGTGGCATAATCTTTGAATCAGACATACTTTACTTTATAAAAGTAAAGTCAAATCATTGTGGAGATGGATTATTTCACAGAAAACTTGAGAATTAGATTGTTTGTGTAAAAGTATAGGCAAACAATACTTAAAATATAACAATAAAAGTACATGCCACTGTATTAACTTATTGTATATCTTTCAACCAAATCTAGAAAGAAGAGGATATGTTTTCTGCATTATGAACTCAAGTAATACATTTGTGTTAAATAAAGTAAATCAGACTTCTATGAACAACTTCCCTATTAAAAGATTTGCATTCTCTAACCTATAGCTCATTATTTCCTTTTTCTTTAACCTATGATTTAATCTTCATTCCTACACGCAGTCAGTGTTTTTTCACATTTTCTCTTAACCTGACAGGAGTTCACCTGTGAGGTCAGCACTGTGAAAGCTTGTTTTTTCTTTTAATGACTTTTCCCTGTCTGTTTTATCATTGTGGCGACTGCTGCCTACCTATTTTTGTATGTCAAGCAATCCCATTTCCTCTGCGCCAGAGAGGAAACAGACACTGGTTGTTTAGAAGAGCAAAGTAAAACCTTGATGTACAAACATTCACTTATATCTACTGTATTTCTATTGGTGGCGGAAATGGAAATATTGCACCACTAAGTTGTAATTTATGAATATTTTCCAGGGCTGGAGGCCTTTCAGGATCACATCAATCACGTTCCCTTGAAGACGCCATTCTTAGCTCTGATTCCAAATCTATTTCCAGCTAATCACACCCACTACAGCCGTGACGTCAGACATTAGCCCTCATGGGTGCTTCTTTAAATAATAGTTAAGACTCGCAGTGCAGGTTTGGGCTTGCAGCGTTTATCTGTCTAAGACAGAACAGGCAGCCTGGGCTTTGGTTAAAGCCCCCGAAGAAATGACAAACCTGGATGTCGGCAGACTCCAAAACTCAGGACTTAAAATTCCAATTACATTCTTTTTTCCCCTCCGTATTTGCTCCGCATGTGCCAAGAATAAAATAAGAAAGCAACCTACAGTAGCTCTATATTGGCTCGGCTTTATTGTTCTTGTGTATCCTGCTGTGTCTGATTGAATTAAACCCGGTGCCCTTTATAAACAACATTTTTTTCTTCCTTATAATCATATCTCTGATGGGTGATGTACGAAAATCCCCACGAGTAATGACCCTCAATGGGTTCAAAAACAGCATGCTATCTGTGATATTGCACAAAATCTGTTTCATGTCTTCTGTAAATAAGTGTGTTACATAATGAGATGTATAGGAGAGAGAATATGCCTACTAGCTCTACAATACCTCATGTAGCGATCAAACAGGAATACTTCACTTATACTTTACCAATTTGCATTATGTCCGCAAGAGAAGTAGACATGTGGAATGATATAATGGGCAAATGCTTGAAATTCGCATCCTCGAACATGAGTGAGTCATAGTGCCACAGTTTCCAATGACCTAGTTCACATTAGAATAATATCTGGCTGTTGTGTGGCAGGCCAATAATTCCTAATGAGAGTAGAGTGACAGGGGGCAAAAGAATGAAGGGAACTGTTATGTTAGCTATGCATACCTTGTTCTTCTAAACCTCACACACACACAAACGTACACACACACACACACACACGCACGCACACACACACACACACACACACACACACACACACACACACACACACACACACACACACACACACACACACACACACACACACACACACACACACACACACACACACACACACACACACACACTTCATAGCCTGAGGCTCCATCTGCAAGTGTGGTCAGAAAAGGGAAGCCTGGAGAGTTCTCCAAGCGCTAATCAAAATGCACTTTAAGCACAACTTTAACATAAAAGTAGAGCAGTTTCTTCAAAAACTCACTTGGTCAATTTCTGAGGTAATTGACCATACGCGAGTCCCTGCCCACCTTGGTTACAGTTGCTATGCCTGTCTTTAGATCTTGCATAGCACAGTTTGCAGTGAAACCACAGGAAACTCTTTGTCATTTGTAATATTATATACTTGATTTCCAACAGAGATAGGAAAAGCAGGTTTCTCATTCCTATTATACATGGAGATTAAGAAACAGCATTGTTTTTATTTGGAGTTTGGAGCTTGTTACACCGAGCATTATAAGTATAATGGGAAAAAAAAAATCACAGTTATTTCCTTCTAACGTTAAACGTTACCTAGTTTGGCTCGTTCAAATTGTGTTTTCATTGTTAGCCTTACCAGAGGAAAAGCTTCTGGGATGAGGGCTAGCCAATGTATTTCAACCCAGTCTCACGGCATTTCGTGTTCACCAACACGGTTTTTAATCTATTGATTCGTGTTCACCAACACGATTTGCCCCTTTTTTTCGTGTTGCACAGCACGATTTTAACACTAGAACCGCCAACGGGTAAATTTACCCGCAGCTGTTTTTTGATTGTATGTAACTTTTTTTCAATAACATATTATAGTCTCCCAGTCCGTGACTTTTCCTGAAAGTGTGTTATGTAGCACCCTCTGTTGTTAACAATTGTCAATAGGAAGTCAGATTGAAAAAATCGGCAAAAAAAATGCCATTTATACCCATATCCGCCAGCGGGTAATATTTACCTCATAGAAAATGCAGCGTAAACATGACGTGTTGCTATAGCAACGCCTTTTGTCTACTGCGGTTCCTTATAGATAGAGAGATAGATTGAGAGAGATAGATAGATAGATAGATAGATAGATAGATAGATAGATAGATAGATAGATAGATAGATAGATAGATAGATAGATAGATAGATAGATAGATAGATAGATAGATAGATAGATAGATAGATAGATAGATAGATAGATAGATAGATAGATAGATAGATAGATAGATAGATAGATAGATATATTGATAGATGGATAGAGAGAGATATAGACAGATAGATAGTTATAGATAGTGTAACATCTTGGAGAATACAAGATCTTGGATGACTGAGCTCACGTTGAGGACGTAATGCATGTGTGCAGGTTACGTGCAAGTTGAATAAAGATGGACACTCGGAATGAGAGAAGTAGTCCGGGTCGTCTGTTTATGTAGACAATTATATGAACATAGAACAGAACATTATGGATAGATCGATAGATAGTTATAGAGAGATAGAGAGAGAGAGAGATAGAGAGATTTGTACCTAAACAAAACACAAGTCTAACAACAAGTGTTTAAATCAGCACTCTTAGCGATATTTTATACTTCATGCTATTTGCACAAACTATATCATATGAAAAGCTGAGAGTCCACAGATTCTATTGGTATAGGTTTCATCCCTGTGCGATCAAAACTCACTGTTCTGTATGATAAATAAAAGAACATTGTACCTTGCAAATCAATAGCGGGTACATTTTACCCGTTGGCGGTTGAAAAGCTGAGAGTCCACAGATTCTATTGGTATAGGTTTCATCCCTGTGCGATCAAAACTCACTGTTCTGTATGATAAATAAAAGAACATTGTACCTTGCAAATCAATAGCGGGTACATTTTACCCGTTGGCGGTTTTAGGTATACAGCGACCTCTGGCGGTTCTAGTGTTAAAAGCAATGTATTTCTACTGCCTGTGTCAGTACCAGATATGTTCGGGCTACCAGATATGTTCGGGTGTATTTCCGTCGCATCCGTCATCCGTCATATTCGTCATATTTTACGGCAACTCAAGAGGGCCATCACGGTCAAATTCCGAACATTTAAACATAGCCGACACTTCATTCTTTACTTTGTCCGTTATTATATGTAGAAGATTATACTTTTTCTCCGTCATGTTGTTTCCATAGCAACAACTTCAAACAATAACAACTAACCGCTAGCCGCAAAGCTAGCATCACAGCCACTGCTCCGTTTTCGGAGACTTTGCACACGTTTTTTCACAAACATTTTCACACGCTAGGAGTACTTCCAATAGCTTCGTCTTGATCTGTAGATGTGATTTGATGTGTCGTGTGTCCCCCAACTCCTCTCCAAAGTTCAGATATTTAATAAAATACTCAGGGGAGTTTCCTGAATTTTCATGCCCAAAGCCAAACACTAGGCCCTGGGTAAATTAAGAGGCTGATCTCGGGCACTTTTGTCCACTTTCCCTGGTGGCCGAAACTCAAGCCAGACATCCATGGAATTGTCTCAGAGAGTAGATGATCAGTGGGGCCTTGTTTTTACTGAATGATGTGTTTTTTTATGGGGAATTCAAATATGAGCTTATTTTTAGGATTTTCGGAGACTTTGCACACGTTTTCACAAACATTTTCACGCTAGGAGTATGGGAGTATATCCATTCGCTTCGCCTTGATCTGTAGATGTGATTTGATGTGTCGTGTGTCTCCCAAATCCTTTCCAAAGTTCAGATACTATATACAAATACTAAAAGGTAAATAAAACATTAAACATAATGACAAAATAACAACCTGAAATATATGTATTCTATCTACTAGGGATGTGCATCTCCATCACTGAGGCCGATGCGATGCGCATCTCGATACGTTGCCACGATACGATACATTAACGATACATTTGAAACACCAGGCGATGCGATACGATACGATTCACCCCTGTTGCGATACAGTTAGATACGATTTGATTCAACATTATGTGATTTGGTGCGATACGATGCGATTCAACACGATGCAAAAATAATGATACTTCAATATGGTACGACAGAGGATTTTTGTTTTATTCCTTATATGCAGCAAATCATACATTAACAAAAAAGTGCTTTACATATTTGGTACTGCACATCCCATCATGCCGTTTATTTTTTTTACCTTTAAAAGCTCTCCAGAGTACAATTCTATAACACCTCACAGTCCACATCCAACAATGTAAGGATGCATTGCTCATGATTAACAATGTGAAAATAACAGCTACCATAGTGCAATGCCCATACAGCTGCCATCCGGATGTGCTTAACACTCATTCATAGGCTAACTCACCAGTGAGCAGAAAGCAGTGGGTTCTATATGAACAATAAAGAACACAAATAACCTTTCACAAACAGGTATTTCATAACTGCTTACAGTAAGGAAGACATTTATATTATTATTGGCCGTCACAGGCTGCTGTAAACTAAACACCACTCTCTCTGACAGAACACCTCACTGAGTGATTTAACTCGTATGTCTAACTTTCAGGTTTATCTTTTCAGCCGCAGACCCCATGTCGCCTCTTTATGTGCGTCGCTAAGTTCCTCGTACTACTTGTGTACTTTAAAGCGGCTCGGCATCGTTAACAATTTGCGAGCGATTTTTCAAGTTGACCGTCTGTAGTATATAGTGCCGCACACATATAACATCAGGACGTTACTGATGGGGTGCGGCTGCGGAGTGATACTGTGTGTATGCAAGCCCGCATCTAGGACGGATCTATGTATCATGGCTGTAGACCTGTTAAGTAATAAAGATACCTCATACAAAGGTCTACGGATACCTTATTACTCTCCATGACCTGCGGTCAACTATATAGCATAAAGGACTATTACACCGTCTTTCTTGAACAATCCGAAGTGTTGCCAAACGTTTGATTTGTAGGTATTTTTCGGTGCGCTGTGTTTCTCTTTCTCCTCAACTTCCGTGTGTGTTGATAACTGAGACTCTCGGCCTCCGTAGTGGCAAAGCAAATATCAAAGATCGTCTCTGCTGAGCGTTGACAAGATGAGGGGATTTTATATGAATGAATCGGTTTTTTACCGATGCAAAGACGCTACGCAATCGATGCATCGCGAGTTCAACCCGGTTCAACCCAAACTGTAGCCGATGTGCACTCTTTCAACCGGTGCACTCGCATCTTGAACGTTTATGCCGGTGCACCGATGCGAATCGGTGAATCTTAACATCTCTACTATCTACACATTTCGTAATTATCTAATCTAGTGGCCTTATAAAAGTGTTGGCTAAAGTAACGCAGAATATATATTTGTTTTAATTGTAAATAATTAGAAACATTATTTATGTGCACAAGTACATGGGACCCCACCATAGCACCCCACACATAACAAGCTGTCCCGAGTTCCTCCGGCTGCAGTTCCGCAGACGGCCGGTGTGTGGCAGCAGAGCGCTGGGAGCAGAGGGAGGTGAGTATATGACGGATATGACGGATGACGGATGCGACGGAAATACACCCGAACATATCTGGTAGCCCGAACATATCTGGTACTGACACCTGCAGCACGTCTTTTTCTCCGGTCGGGTCGAGGAAGACCGGAAGCTGTGTGGTTCATAAAAACATGTTCTTACTCAATATCAAGCCACAGTTATTGCTTTTATTTGAAATCGTATAATTTCGGACTTTTGTTGCCGTCTGTGAGGAAAATAAATGGGGCTCATAGCCTCAGGATACTGAAATCTGTATTTTTTTTTTTTTAATTCCTTCTAATTTATTATTCTTTTCAAAATAACACACTGTTATTTACTCACCAATAACACACAATTATCCTTGCTTTTATTTATTGGTTTAATTCCATAATCTCGGGCTTTTTTGGCGTCCGTCAGGAACTGAATTTCAAAATAAAAATAACCGGAAACAGACGTAGGCATTTCGAGCGATTACCCAAGATCCTCAGCTATGGTTTTAAGCTAGTTTATTGGATGTTTTAGCCGCAATGAATGCTGGGATTTGGTGTTTATATGATATGAAATCCGGAAAACATTTTAAAAGAATAAAATAATACTTAATTCCGAGCGCTCTTGCTTTTCTCTTTGAAAGTCATCACATAACGGCATTGTAATACACGGTTCGGCTGCATTGTATATTACAGATCTGCCGTAGTTCTTTATTTATAGAGCCCTGATGAGAAGACCTTTGTAAAAACTGAGAAAATGCCGCTGAAACTGAATACTTGACGTGGATCAATTAAACAATTAAACAACATCTTCAATTTCTCTTCACACAATACGTCTCCTTGCAGTATCAACACTAATTCGGCTGACTTTTACATTTGATCTAATTCACAGATAGGTTATATTTACACCATAACGGTGCACAGCTGATATAAAATGACTGTAGTTTTTAAAGATATTACTGATTTTCTTTGAATGTAAGAATGTAAATACTGAGTCTGAAATAGTATAGCAATATGCTGTAAAATTATGTGAAAGCATGCATAAAACTACACATCTTCAGATGTTGTACGAAAACATAAGTGTCCTACACTAATAATACAAAGTTATTATGGCTGTGTGTACCTTGTGTGCACCTCCTAGTGGTTAAAGCACGTTATTGAATTATTGTGTTTTATTTGATTAAAAAAATATTAAGAGTACATACTTTCATAGGGGGAAAGTATAAATATAGAATATAAAAAATCAAGAAGATACTATAAGTGATCTCTACAATAAAACAGTTTAGTGTAGAATGTACAAAGATATGAATAGGAGGAGGTGCAAAACAGAAAAACGAATTAACCTTTATTTAAACATTAAATAATACTTTAGATTAAGGTCTTCTTTTAAATAAGAAAAAAACTTTGGGGGTATCTATCTACAGATAAATATTAAGCCTGACAAAGTACTTAACGTCTAATATATTGCTTTCCTGCAATGTTAACTATGTTGAAGCACTTATTTTAACTGATATTATACATATGAATTATACTTTTATGTATGTAGATAGAATAAGAAATGTGCAGAATATGACAGTTTAATGGTGGAGGTACACACATATTGATAGATGTCTTGTAATGCACTGTTGAGGAACCTGTGACCCAAGTGTTTCATTCATTGCATAACTACACCGTAGTTGTGTATATGATATGTCAATAAACCTTTGAAAATCTTGAAAGGGATGTGCAAAATAGCCATAATATACAGTCTTTAATTAACTATTAGTAGAGAATAACGAGTAATGAATATACTTTATTACTCGTTTCCATTCATGTCAATTGCAGATACATGTTTAGTCTTCTCTAGCACCAACTATCAAATATCTCTCCTGATTGTTGGCACTTGACAATCACCCTACCTGAATTTTTCTCAGGTGTAACTAAAGTCTGATTTAAGGGTTGTTTATATTTCACATAATTAATCAGAATCTGCAAAGTAACTCAAATAAATGCAGTGGAGTAAAAATACCAGGTTAACCTCTGAATTGTAGTGGAGTAGAATTACAAAGTAACAATGAGCTGTCATGTGGGTATTAATGCTGCGCATTATGGACACAAGCGATTTTCACCCATTTATTAATTATATGTTTTACATTTGATAACACCAATGTGTTTAATACTTGCAACTTCTAATTGTGGGAAAAACGAAAACGTTCAGTAGAGACGTCCCATAGAACGTTTTGCGAAACACAATAGCCAGCATGTGTAGTTCTGGGGGGGCGTTCGATTCCAGTTTTGGATAGTCTTGCGTGGTTTGGTTCCATTTCACACAGCTGTTTGACGCTCTGCGTAACCTTACGGGGACTGTAGTCCTAAACGATAGCTGGGGATTATGGGTAGTGTAGTGTCTTCGCCCATCCTAAACTCAGAAATGTTGACAATCGCAATGATGCTCGAAATGTCCCTTATAGGCCTACGTCTGTTTCCGGTTATTTTTATTTTGAAATTCAGTTCCTGACGGACGCCAAAAAAGCCCGATATTATGGAATTAAAACAATAAATAAAAGCAAGGATAATTGTGTGTTATTGGTGAGTAAATAACAGTGTGTTATTTTTGAAAAGAATAACGAATTAGAAGAAAAAAAATATTTAAAAATACAGATTTCCGTATTCTGAGGCTCTGAGCCCCATTTATTTTCCTCACAGACGGCAACAAAAGTCCGAAATTATACGATTTAAAATAAAAGCAATAATTGTGGCTTGATATTGAGTAAGAACATGTTTTTATGAACCACACAGCTTCTGGTCTCCCACGACCCGACCGGAGAAAAAGACGTGCTGCAGGCAGTAGAAATACATTGCTTTTAAAATCGTGCTGTGCAACACGAAAAAAGGGGCAAATCGTGTTGGTGAACACGAATCAATAGATTAAAAATCGTGTTGGTGAACACGAAATGCCGTGAGACTGGGTTGTGTATTTGGCAATGTAACGCTTACATTATCTCAGGTAACTTACTTACTGTAAACTTAAAAACCTGTCGCACACAGGACAGAGTCACTTCTGTGAACAGTGAATAGAGACTTTATGTTACTATGGCTATTTAATTATTTGCTAAGTAAGCTAGTTAGCCGATCATGCTAATTATCATCTTATGTTGGAGCATATAATCACACTTTTTAATCCATTCCTTAAACGTTTGCTCTTTTGTTCTGGTCCTAAAGGGAGCCTACGAACTTTAAATGATTCTAAACAGCACATCACTTCAACATGTCAGGAATTCTAAAGCTTTACATACCTGCTGTTTCTCTAGCTAAAGCTGCAAAGGTATCATTGGAAAATCGCTGTTTAAGGAAGTTTTAGAGGAAGATCGATGTTCCCACCTGCTGAAAAGACCATGCAGATGAATGTAATGAATGATTAAGTGTGTGTCACAGCGTTACATTGCCAAATACACAACCCAGTCTCACGGCATTTCGTGTTCACCAACACGATTTTTAATCTATTGATTCGTGTTCACCAACACGATTTGCCCCTTTTTTGTCAGTGTGTCAGCGCGGCCACAAGTTCATTCTGCTCAACCTCTCTGGAAGCCCACGGTGGTTGCTCTGATGCCCTTGTCAAAAAGATCACACCTCACAAGTAACGACTTAATGCCCTATGTTTTGCAGTCAAAGGAGAGTTAACATTTGTATTCCTCATCATCCTCACTGCACTGCACTTACTCCTAAGCCTTGTTTACAACGCAGCAAAGTTTGCGGCATAAAAGCTAAGTTTTCGTCTTTTCACCGTGAGAGAACTGAGACTGAGGAATATTGCCTGAGGATGTTTCTTATCCCCACAGCCTTCCCGGCTGCACACTCTCTGCACCCCTTCCTTATTTTAATCACTCGCCTTTTCGCTCCATCTTACCATATCTTTCCCTTGTTCTTTCTTGCTTTGTCTGAACTTGCCTCTTTTCTCCTTCTCCTCCACTAATTCAGTTGTTTTCCCTCCTATACACCTCTCTTGGTGAGAGTGCAGGGAGGTCTCTCAGTGTTTTCGGGGCCTCCCTTCCTTCCCCTTGTCAGCCCCCCAGCATCCAGAGGAAGAGGCAGCGCTGTCACTACGGGCCGGCTCCGAGGAAGACAAGGCAGGGAAAGTGAAAGTTACAGAGAGGAGGGGGGGAGGGAGAGGAGGGGAAAGAACACATGACAAGAAGGAGGTGTACAGATGACAAGTGCCTTCATTGGGGACTTTAGTGATGTGAGGAAGCTGCAGGAAGGGAGAGAGACGGGAGGGAAGGAAGGGGGACACAGGCAGGATGTTTTTCTGAGGAGAAAAATCTCAGTGATGGCACTTCTCCCCACAGATGGCTGTTTGGCAAGCAGTCTTCAAATAAGCTAGCCTGCTGCACAGTGAAATGGGCATATGTTGCTCTCATTGGATGAATGCACAATTTGGGCACTTGCGTTTTCCTTAAGCCCCGCCTTCATTCGTCTGCGTCATGGCAATTTGATTATTGTTTATGCAACGGGCAACTTGAAGCGAGGCGTTGAAGTAACACTGAAGCAAACATTGCTGAACATTATCCTGCGTATTACATGGCTACGTACTAAATATCCCAACAAGTTGACTCGCAATAAAATAAATAGTCTGTTCTACGGCGACAGCAACTTGACGGTAGCACATTTTTCCATTATCCATGTTGTGACTGCCCGATTTGCACTGTGCAAGCGCGAGTTGGTCCTCCATATTGGACAGCTACGTACGGCAAACGAAATAGGACTTTTTCAAATCGGACAGACACGCAAATCTGGTAGTCACACCAGTCTTTCAACACTGCCAGAGAACTTACCGTATCCACTTCCTGTCTGTCTTATTCTGTTGATTTGTCTTTTAACCTATTTCCTTCTCTTACTCTGTTTTTCTTTTCCTTACTGGGGACAGTAAAGCCGCCATGAATCCAAAGTTACGTGCTCTCCACAAATATAAAAGTGAATGTCCAAAAAGTATTCAAAGGGGTTTTCTGATGTCCACAGCTGACGTTAAATTGACCAGTGTTGTTGCTGCGGACTGATATCATTCCACATAGTCCCTTGATTTTCCTTAGCAGCGGTTAGCAAAAATGTAAGAGAACTAAAATCGACCAATCAGAATTGAGCATTGACTATGCCGTGTAATAATCCATTTGCATACCCGTCAATTGAAGCACATTTAACTTTACACAATATTAATTGACCAAATCAGGCGTCTTTTCTCAAACACTTCCTTCACATGTCATGGTTTAACCTACTTTGTTCACATGTGATAAAACCATGTAAGGCTTCTGTTGTGATACAAACTGCATGCATACATTATCATCTTAACCTGAATTATTGATTTAGAGTGCTCTGTCGTTATTACAACATAAATGTTTGAGGCGGCACATCGAGGAGCTTCAATTAGTCATTTACCAGACTGGATGATAGAATTCCCCCCCCCCACTCCCCCCACTCTTGTCGGTCATACCGGTCTGCCTACTTTTCAGCTCCCCATCCATAAATAAAGCTCTTTCACTTCAAAGTGCAGATGCATTTATTTTGAAAGACGCCACATGGGAGTTTGTAAGGCCTGTTCATGCCATTCTCTTTGATGTGCCACACACGTTTTCCTTGCAGTTTATCCCAGACTGTGAACAAAAAAAACTCCAGAGAAAGATTTGTCCCTAAGATGCTTTGCAAAAAGATCAATAACTTTATTTTCACTCCATGGAGACAAACAAACATTTTTTAACCACTTTTCTTTTCGGGTCCGATAGTATCGTCCTGAAAATGGTCTTAAGAGACATACGCAGGATGATGGGAAGAAAAATGTGTGTTTTGCGTAACAGTTCCCTGGTTTATCCCGTGCTGTGGAAGAAAAACTATGAGAAAAAAAACAACCATATTCGACTTTAGTTTTTCTCCTCACGTTTGACAGCATCTAAGACGTTATACGACGTTTTAACACCAAATACAAGAGTAAAACATGACAAAGAGAAGTGATGTTTTTGCTGCCAGTTGACCAAAAAACATTGTTTACCTTCGTACCTCACACAGGCCGTGAATAACCTGCGAGCTATGATTGGTTTGCGCCCAATGTGTAGTCCGCCATGTTATCTCGGGCCAAGTCACAGCAAGAATGTATGACTTTATGATTACCTTATCGAATCCAGTCGTCCTCTCTATCATCCTGGTCCCAGCATTAAAAAGGTTGCAGGTGACGCACTCTCTAGCTGACAAATACAGATTGTGTTGGGCTTTCCTAAGGTCCTCAGAAAAAGTGATTACAAAGACCTAGAAATCTTTTATTCTTGACAAATAAATGTCTAACATATGTCTCAGTACCTTCCAGAAAAATGTCTGGAAAATGTAAATCTAGGAACAAATTCAAAAATATATAATAAAAATAAATAAAACAACATTTTATTTAACCTAAACAAAAAAAGTAAGTATTGCCAATATATTGTGAAGTAAAATAAAGTTTACCTGAATACACAAAACAATAACAAAATAAAAATGTATAAATAAATATACAACATAAATATTAGAAAGATAAATAAATATAGAAAAATTGAGAAATAAATAAAACAGATATCAAAATAAATATCAAAACATTAAAAAAAGTAGATAAATAAATATACAACAAAATATATATAGTACAGTATAGAAGAACAGAAGCTTTTTAATGCCAATCTACATTATTTTTGTAGTAAAATAAAGTTGTCCTGCTGCATTGCACTTGAACTCATGCCTCAGCAAGTAGAACGAAGTTTGGAGAAACAACTGTGGATCGGCAGGTGGATCTGACAGCTCCTGCTGCTTACGCCTACTGTGACTGTGAGGATCTGCAGTACTTCCTCCTTCTTTTTCCCCTGTCTGTGTTTGTTTTGTCTGTTTGTCTCTGTGTCTGTCTCCCTGGCTGGGCGTGGTTACCTACATTCCGATTCCCGCCAACTCACCGCCTCAGCTGCTGCTCATCTCACTGATTGCCACTACTCACCTGCACCTGCTTAAAACCCTGGTTCCCATCTTCAGACTTCGCCAGTTCTTCGTTTATTCTTCAGTGGTAAACTATCGTCCAGGCCTACTAGTGGTTTTTCCTAGTGACTTTTTTGATGCTCCTAGTGAAGGGAGATCATTTCCTAATCCTGCTTGTTTTTCCTGTTCCAGATCCACATACTCCAGCCGCTCTGCCTGCCACGTCCAGCCTCCCCTCCAGAGCAGCCCAGCTCTACGTCTTCCCTCTACGTGTGCTTCGTCAACTCGTTGTCAGTGTCGTGGACAAAATAAAGCCTTTTTGACACTTCACCACAGTCTCAGTTGTAGTGCTTGCATAGCGGGTTCTCTTCTCCAGTCACTTCTCGGGAAACCTAACAGTGACTGTTGCAGCTAGGGTGTAAGAGGATTTTTTGTTGTACTTCCCACTCTCCGGCTCACCTCTCCAGCAACTCTCCACAAATACATTATCTCAGCGAACTAAAAAGGATACGGAAAGTTAAGCTACACGATCACCCGGGGACACATTGGCCTAAGCGTTTTTGTGATTTATTTTCCCCCTGAACAGAAGATCATTACATCTCAGTTCCCCTTTTGGTGGCGTTCTGTGCGTTATATCAGGCGACAATGACTGCCCCCTCGCTGTGAGTGACTCTTCAATGGCTCCCTGAAATTCTTCTTGTTTCTCTGTTGCCTCATTATAATCCTTTGTGTGTCCTCTGTGAATGGCTGATGATGATTATGCAAATGTTCCATCAGAGAGCAGCATGGGTAATTATCACAGCAGAGAATGAGGCTTTTTGAAATTCTCTGACTGCTGAAGAGAAAACCATGGGTCTTCGGTTTGTGTGTGATGTGTGTTATCATTTTTGGACATCTTGAGGCTTTGGAGATTGTGGCCATAGTGATCCACCTAGGTTTTTGTGATATTTACTCATTATTAGTTTTTCTATCCTCTGTAGAATTGCTCCATCTGCACAGGAAGTTAATTTTGGAAAATGCTTTTACAAGTGAGGTGTAAAATAGTGCTGCAGAGACATTCAGCCTACAAGCAATATTCAACAGACTTAAAGGTCACCTATTATCCAAAATCCACCTTTTCATGTAAACATGTGTCCCCTCTGTGGAAAGAGATTTTGAAAGTTTCAAGAAAAAAGATTCTCTCTCTTTTTGTCCTGATCCATTTATATAAAAACCTGTCTGAAAATGAGCTGATCAGATTTTGGCCACTTTATGATGTCATAACGTTTGTTTGGCTTGTGTAACCATTAGCCAATCACCAACCAAGGTCACCTGAATCCCCTCCCAGAGCACCATTGAGTTATTTTTAACCAGATCTCTCTCAGAGGGGCGTGGGGAGGGGCTCCTTGTTTTCATCGAAAGTAACAGACAGAGAATCAGCACTTTTGAAACAGGGCTGAAACAGAGGGGATTATGGGATGCTGCAATGCATGATTTATTTGGGGTATTTTCGAGCCAACAACTTCAGAGACATGATTTGTTTTTATATAGCTGAGACCTATAATATATTGATGAAAAAGAGTATAGAGGATCTTTAAAGGGGCCCTTTTATGCAAATGTCCAGGTTAATATTTGTATTGTGTGTCTCTACTGGGACATGTCTCCCTGCTTTAATGAAAAAAAGCCCTTTATTTTCATCGTACTGCCTGTGCTGCACCACCTCTTTTCAACCTCTGTCTAAAACCAGAGCCCAGTCTGCTCTGATTGGTTAGTTAATTCTAAATAAAGACTTGTTTGGTAGAAAATCCTCTTAAAAAAAGCATGATTATTTAATTATATTTTTCAATGGTTATGACAATACAATAAAATGATCAAACTTTTCAATATCGTCAATCACATCGCAATATCAGTCAAAGTAATTGCATTTTTCTTGCACTAAGTATGTACTCTGGCTACGATCATCATGGTATCAGAACAATGCAGAGCTTCAGCATTCACCCAGGCTCTAATGAGGGCAGCCAGGAGGTTAGGGGCCCCGTGGTGAACAGGTGGGGTCCTAGCAGCAGGCCTTTAGCACCTCTCTCTGAGGAGTGAAATATCTCATTATGCGTGGAGAGGTATACACAGCTGAAGCGAGAGCAACAGAGATAGACTGAGACAGACAAATAGCGATGGAGGGGAAAGAGAGATGGCAGGAGAAAATGGGAAATGCGCAGACTCCCACACGAGAGCCCAGCTTCGAGAGCTGCAGTTCTCCGGCTAAGTGGCCCCCTGACTTGGGCGAAGGCAGGCAGACTGCCTGGGGTCAATTAACCTCCAGAGCAGCTCGAGCCAGGCTCTGAGGAACGCTGGTTTTTATAGACACTGACGAGGCACAATTTGTCTCCGCAAACTGCAAAGGTGCCTGTATGAAGTAGGTCATGGGGCAATGAGGCATAGGAGGCATACCAAGGATCCTCACTTTGGCCCGCAGTGTCACTTCCTCTCAGGAACACTTCCTCTAACGGGGTCACCGGGCGAACTTTTCAAGGAATATCGCTCGCAGCAAAAAAAGTTACCACAGAAATAGTATTTTCACGATTGCCAGAACAAAAGCATGTCATCTTCAAACGATCGGGACAATAGGTTGAATCTGAAATCCACGGGACCCAGCTAGGGTGGATCACTGCAGTCATCAAGAACAGATACACAACATAAATCATCACCTCGAAAAGTTGCCTTAAATAAAAGTCCATTTGTCCGTGAAGTCAGCAAACTTCTCGCAGTTCTCGTAGCTGCCTGGCACGCCGCCAAACAGGAGCAGATAGGCCGAGGCTACGATGTGTGTATCTGTAAGGGTATGACATACTCCATTCTCTTCTCTCGCATTCCTAATGTGATTTAGTCAGGCCAGTTAATGCAATAATCTTGCAACAATGCACTGTATAATGCTCCAATCAATGGCAATAAAAACTGCATCCCTTACTCCCATTGGACATGCCAAACACACACAAGTCATCAAGTCTTTGTTTGCTGCTCTCCTCTTTTATCTCCAAGCAAGAAAGAAACACCATAACTTGCATATAAAAACAGACTTTTTATTGTTTTTACATTAGACTGCCGTTTGTTTTCTATCTAATGTTTTTACATGTCCGTCCCGTCTTTTGGTAGATTTTTTTTCCTGGTGAATTCCTCTTAGCTTGATGTTATAATTTGGACCACTTTACTGTTTACAATCAGATTTTATCAGTTGAGACCACATGTTTTCAACCTTCCCCAAACTCACTTTGTCTCCACCTGTAAACACAGCATTAGAATAATAGTTATTAGATTAGAGGATTGACTTCGGAGCAATCCTGATGATAATAGTAGAATACAAACATCTACAGTACAGCTCAAGACAACATACTTGAAAGCAGGAGGATCTATTTCCTATGCCATTTGTTTTTAAAAACCCATTATCTTTCCTATTGACAGTATTACGTGATTGATAGTTAAAGCACTTCCACAGCTTGGATAATCATGAACCTCTCCATAGTCCAAAAGATTGAAACTGCATTAGAAAATATCTGGATTTTCAAACTAAATTCAAGGTACAAACTTGTGACATAAAGATGTTACATGAGAAGTTGACTCCAAGTCCCAGGTTTATTGTGGCCGAGAAACATCCACTCACAGATCCTAAAGTTCTGTCACTAGAAGATGCAGTTTCTGTGCTTACAGTCTGCGCCGTAAGTCAATTTACTTTTAATTTAAAGTGGTTTTTGGATCATTTCTTCATAACACCTGACACATATGTATTCTTTTATAGCAACAGCCACCAAGACTCACAGGTTTTATATTGTTTAGAGCAGGGGTTTTCAAAGTGTGGGAAGGTGAGCCTCCCCTCAGAGAACATAAGAACAGCCGTGCCCCCCCTCCCAATTTGTATTGCTATTATTATTATTGTTGTTGTTGCTATAATGCAGGGGTATTCAATTGCATTTCAAAGAGGTCCAGTAAGAGAAAATGTCATTAAATGCTCTGTTTTAGCTGTCTACCTTTCTCTTTTTTGAGCACGCCATTTGGAATGGCTCCAAGTGTTTCTCTCTTCTTGTCTCATCTCTGTGTGTGTTTGAATCTATCGTGCTGACTCACTGACTGCACCGATTTGATTGGCTGAGTAGCGTCACCTCCTTAAAACATGAAACAACAACTTTTTAAAACCTTTTTATCTTTATGTTTTAAAATTTGTTTTATATTTTCTTTTACATTTTCAACATCGTGGATAAATCCTTATATGCTCCCGGCAACACACTGAACGTCAACTTTGCCTCCTTATGACTCACCCCTACTTTAGTGGGAACAATGAGTCTTTGATGCGCACAGGCGGATGATGCGGGGATGCAATGTAGACAGGAATAAACGCAGATCATCCTCTGGCTGCAGCCTTGACAGGTACTTGATTTTGATCAAAGTAAGTATTATTAAAATTAAATAAAGGGCGGTGTCGGCCGTCAGCGAAACGAGCCTGCCGTCAACGGCCCGCTGACGACCGGCCGTTCTGTGATTCTCCAGAACACACAGATGGCCAGTCCGCCCCTGCCAGAACCGGTCCATGAAGATCCTAGCTTCAAATAATCGTGGTCATACTTCCTCCGTTTTACAAAAAATCGATCCATGTTGCCGCTCGCATAAAGTTAGCTGAAGTTAACTAGTTAGATTTCACTGTTTCTCGTAATTTCTTTCTCACGCTGCGCCTCCCCTGAATCTCTCTGGCGCCCCCCCCCCCCCCCCTCACACTTTGAAAACCGCTGGTTTAGAGTCAGCTACTCTGCCAAAATGACAGACAAATCATGGTTTCTCAGAAAAAAAGGTTAAAAATAGATCCAAAGTAGAGACAGGAGGCCAAAACATAAACCTTTGGGATGGCTACATTGTCCAGGTGAGTGTCAACGTTTTATATATAGCAGCATCGAGGGTGTAATTGGAAACATTTTTGAAAATACTGAACCGTCTGCTCCTAGCACTTTTTGTCAAATGTACCTTTTAAGACGACCATGCCATTCTAACTGTCTGCAAAAACCTGTGTAGCTCCAGAAGATATATCTAAAAATATGTGAAGCGAGAGCTGGCAGTGTGTGTAGATGATGTCACCCCCCAATCAAAGAGATTGTTTGCGGCAGTTCATTGACTGAGGTCTGTTCCATTTACCGCACCATTGAAGGAATCAATGGGACATACAGTTAATGAGGAACAACTGGAACTAATGCTTGTCTGCTTCACTGAACACTCATGGGCCTCAGTGTAGCATCCCATTTACGCTCATTATCCTAAATTAAGCTGCTTGTCAATTAGCAAAATGTATTCCATTTACAGTATATTTTGTTTCATTTTATTAGGTCGTTCTTTAGAGATAGCACATTTTGTATGCTATATTTTTCTCTGTTAAAAGCTGAATTTGATTGACACAAAGAAAATAACGATTGTGGCATCATTCATACATCATTCCTCACTCACAGTTTATATTCCATTCACCTAATGCATTAAACCTCGTAAACAGTAATCCACTGTACAGTACGATAATTCGTTTTTTGTTTCTGTAAAAGCGGTGAAAATATCTGTCAATCATCCATAGAATAACTGCGAATACAGGAATAAACACTCCAGCTGGCTTCTCAGCTAATTATCGGAGTCACAACACTTTTTCACAACTTTCTTTCTCTTAAATAAGCTTTTTATTTTCCTCTGGCCGACAATGGGAAACAGGGAAATGCTGGCAGAAACAGTGGCTGGCTAAATATGGGCCTTTCATCCGGCTTAACTCTACAAATGGATCTCATTGTCTTGAGGAATTCGATTTTCTGCCGTTGTGAGTGCATGCTGTGTCCCTCTCTGGGGCCCCGACTGCAGCGAGCGGGGCCCTTATCAACAGCACTCAGGGTGTGGAATTGAGGAATTGAGTTCTGCCTCAAATCAAACCATGAGAACGAGCGGGAGAGAGCTAAGAGGAGTGAGAAGAAGAGGAAAGGATCATCGGGGGGGGGGTGGGTTTCAAGGTTTAAATCTCCAAGGATGCCTCCACTCTCCCACCTAGACATAAGCCACACACATGCATGCATACTGTATAATCACACAGAAGTACACACAAACTGTACTACATTTCCCAGTAAACCAAATGATGGTGCGCCCAGAGGGGAAGCTTTTAAACGCTCTCATTTCCAGTGTTATTTTCTGCTGCTTGGAGCCCAAATACAGCTCTTTTTATCTACGAGTTAAAGGCTGTGTTTCTTTATATGCGTATTTGCACCGGAGTGAATGGTGCTTGCGATCATTTTAAAGGCATGCCCACCTTTAAATGTCCTCTACTGGCAAGCCATTTGTTTCTTACTGCTCACTGTCTTTGGATTTATATTAAAGGGGCCCTATTATGCTTTTAGGGGTTTTCCTTTTCCTGTAGTGTGTTACATAAGTATCCTCCAGAGGAAGTCTCTCTCCCCCAGAAACGTTTCCATTGGACTCATTTGTTTACGTCCGTGACATAGTGACATCATTATGTACCACTTGCAATTTGATTGGCTGGCACTCCAGCACATTCTACCTGAGGGGCAGGACATCTGTGCAGAATGTGTTCTCTTTAAATGATGTTTGCTAAAAAGTTGATTTGAGTTGGATCAGAGCTTCAGGTGGAAAAACATCCACCGATTGGACAGGAACCAACAGAATCCATGCAAAAATTATCCTCATTATGAATAATTAGGACACCCATTAGTCTTCATCAAAACAAAACAAATACTGAAAATTTGATTTGTGGGGTTTCTCAAAGTCAATCAGCAAAGTACTCGCAATCTGCCGCCAAACAAATTAAGGACATTCTCCTGGCAATTAGGATTTGTTGTTCTGTTGAATTAGAGACACTTTGATATTAACGGTGCAAATTAGTATGCAAGTAGTGTCTTGTTCCAGTGTACTGGGGAGAGACTTTAACAGACATTTTAAAACAGAATATAAAAGTCCACACTCTCAGAGGCTGTGGCAAACCAGCAGGTGCATTAGTTTCCCCATCATGTAAATAGTTACTAACTAACTTCTGTCACGGCCTACATGTGCATCTATATCTAAGAACTATTCTCAACTGACTGCTAAGTGGGTCCAATTTGCTGAAGTAGAGTACGTTTTATGGGCTTTGACAAAGAAACTTACCTGCCCCACCTTTAAACTCACCCAAAAGTGAAAAGACTATTTTGTATAAAGAAAAAAATGTTTAATTTAGTTTGTGCTTTTGTTATGGTAGCACTGACTAGACCCTCCAGAAAAACGCGGGCTAAAATCCTTAATTATGCGATCAAACATGCGGGGTTTTATGTGATTTTATGCGGTGAAATTGCGGAAAGTTGCGAAATATGCGGGAAAAATAAATATTGGGCTGTCTTATTTATTTATTCTCTCTCACACACAACCTGCCACTAACGTTAAACCCTTTCAATTAAACACTTTAATGTTTATTTATTGTAAAAGCAATTGGGCTATTTTAATCTCACTCACACACAGGGTCGGCTCTAGAACAACTTGAATGGGGGGGGCAATCATTTACCAAGGGGGGGCACACACTGCCGTCAACAACCAACACACAAACACCAACGCAACTTCAATTTAAAAAAACATGCTGTAAAGTCTATTGTCTTTCACACACATTGCAGGGGTGTAGTAATATTGTATAGCGCACCTATGACTTGTGCATACATGCACGGTTGTGGCACGACCACCAAAACAGAAACATATAAGGACAGAGGGTGTCGTTTTCTCATACTGATATTCTGCACAAACTGTGCTGTTGTATTTGCTGTAGGTTATTTTTGTATTATACTGCATATACAGCACTTTGGCTCGACCAAAAATCGTTGAAAAATGTGCTATATAAATAAAACTTGATTTGATTTGATATGGACATAGGCCATCATATAAAAAGTGTGCAAATGTATTTAGTATCCTATCCATGTGAACATGTTTTAGGTGGGGGGTGGACCTAACCTCCTCTAGGAGGGTCTGGGGGCATGCTCCCCCGGGAAGATTATTTTTAAAATATTGAAGTTAAATGCATCAATCTGGTGCACTTTGAGAGCAAAGTGAAGAGATCTATGGATAGCCTACATCTCTCAGCATCCATATGAAACAGAACTGTACACAGATTTACTTTTTCTTTATGGATATTTCACTAATCATTCCCCTTTTAAACTGTATTCTTGTGTTACTGTCCTATAGTATTTTATACCCGTTTTTCATGTATTCTCTCTTTAATAACTATAATGATCATATAAAGGTATTCCTAGAAAATACTTACATAAATGGTGACCAAACCGTTTGAGACCCACTGAGATAACTTACACTAAAGTGAACTATCTAAACACTGAGAGAGTCCTTACCTCACTGAGCTGACGTTATAAGATCCTCTCAGTCTGACAGGAGAGGACTGTCCTCCACCTTGGTGTAGAAACAGCCCTTTATATCCGTTAGCATAGCTAGCTAACCAGATGCTAACCACAACATTCCACGTTACCGCTCGCGCACTCACAAAATGCGCTCGTGCCACACACACACAGAGCTTGAATGAAACACAGAGACCCATGTACTTGTACTGTACTGTATATCATATTATTTTTGATGGCTTTACTGTATAATCAGTGTAACAGATTAACAGATCGCCACTGGGCTTTCATCTAAACACTCAGCCACGTAATGATAACAAAAAAAAGGTCGGGGGTCATTGGTCAAGCAACACACCAATCAGAGAGCAGCAGTGAGCACACCTCAGGCTGTGTTTTATATTTGTATTATTTATTTCTGATGTATTTCACACAAAAAACCTTTAGTGGAAACGTTTTCACTTAGCCTATATGATAAAAAAAAAGAAAAAATCGGCAAAGTGACAAGGCTTGCCCACCCTGCGTTGGGGGGGCACAGTGACTCATTTGGGGGGGCATGGCCCGCGAATGACCCCCCATGACGCCGACCCTGCTCACACACACACACACACACACACACACACACACACACACACACACACACACACACACACACACACACACACACACACACACACACACACACACACACACACACACACACACACACACACACACACACACACACACACACACACACACACACACACACACTTCTCCGCCTCATTCTGTTTTCATTTACTCGTTCGTTATCTGACCAGCTTCGATCTTGTAGGCTACTCACTTCGTTTCTTGTAGCCCTCGAAAGGGTTTTGGAGGTTGATGCCTCGGTGAACGTGAGTTGTTACTTGTCCGCAGCAGCAGAAAGCATTTTCGAATATTTGAATGAATCAAAGTGGGTCATCACCGTCGATGTTCTCTTATGCTCCAACACACAGTTGCACGGGGTGCCGAATAGTTTCCCCCCACTTTCATGCAAGACATCGGGGTACTGCTTTGCCCGGTCTTTAGCAGAAATGTTCATCGGTAAATGAGATGGATTCGATTTTTTCATCTTGGTGAAGAGAAACTCTCGTGTGAGCTCCACAAGTTCACTCTACGGTGTTGTTTACTTTCTTTGATGCGCGAGCTGATGACGTCGCGCATCTGATCCGCCATTTTGCTGATTATGCGGTAAATTCTGCGATCGCAGAATCGCGTTTTTCTGGAGGGTCTAACTGACGGACTCAGAGCCTACAGGTGGATGAGTGGGTGGAGGTAGCACTTTTGAAATGCCTACCTCAAGCAGACTTCAACTCATAAAAGCCACATTTCAGACACGAGAAAAATCCCCCCGTATTTAGTTTCATTAAGTGGTGTTTTGTTTTTTTAAATGAGATGGTACTTTTAAAATGACAGGCTAATTGCTGCAGACTTATTTATGTCCCTTCTCTCTTCCTCAGGCTGTCATGCATCCAATTGACCAGTTAACCAGAGAGGGAACATGAGAGAGAGGCTACTGCAGGTCAGGATACACACACACACACACACACACACACACACACACACACACACACACACACACACACACACACAAAACACACACACACACACACACACACACACAGAAACACACTTATCAATCTGATGTGAAGCAGTGCCATTTTACAGCAGGCGAGCCCTGAGTCACCTTGCTGGTGAGTGTCATTGGCCAGGACACAGTAACACGGCTCAGCGGCGTTCTTAAGCCACCGCAGGGCATGGAGCCAGTGTGTGAGGTGTCAACGCTAAATTACACTCTGAGGTGTGACATGACCGCCGGTTGTTGGGACAATAAACTGCGGTGCTCCACGGGAGAGCGTTCACCCACTGAGCTCGACTTATCTGAAATGTCTTTTTTTCCGGGCTCCAGCTGTCAAGTGGTGGCCAAGCTTCGCATCTCGTGTAGCAGCGGCCAAGAGGCAAAGCCAGGAGGTGATAGAAACTGGGGCAGAGAATTTTTCAGTTTGAGTTTCGAGTGAATTTTTTGTAACTTTGCAGTTATTTCAAGCAATATGAGGATTTTTTGTTCGTTTAGCGTCAAATTTATTAATTCCTAAAATGTGTAGGTGAATTATTGTTATGCCGATCAAGGAAGTATTGGTCTATAAAAAAGCAATTATTATGTAGAAGTTGGTGATATAATTAAGCAAATCAAGACTGGATTACATACAGTGTTTATATATCATGTGCATAAATAAGAGATTTTACTATTTAGTTAATTAATGCTATCAATCAGGACCAACGAGACTGCTACGATCACCCTCTGTATTATGGGTACTACACAGGGCAAATCATCTCTGCTGCTATCCCATCCTTTCCTCTGTTTTCCCCACACCTAAAGAACGAGTGCAGTTGCCATTTTTCATCGATTAGTTGTGTTACACGAGGTAGTGATGGTACTTCCTGATGTGCAGGGGTCTCCAGTCACTGCAGTACATGTAGCTTGTGCTGATTCCTTCACTTTCTTTGCCTTTTCACTGCAATGCAATTCATGGTAATCATCCTTGCTGGTATTACGGGAGCAATTTGGGTCAAACTTGCTGATTGTGATTAATTTGCCTAATAATCATTTTTGCATGTTGAGGTATTTCTAGTTTAATCACAAGCGTTATTGCATTGACATTGACAACCCTTTACGTGCATTTTTTCCATTTTAATCTCTTTTTTACGCGGCAAATCGAACCCTTTTTACGCCCAACTTCAGTCTCATCACCCACCGTCCCATCATCCACGCATGATGCTTACTGTACACTCTTTGACGTGTGTTTGCAATACAACAGCCACTCGTCTTATAACCGCTTGGGGCAAACATGCATCCCTTTCCCTCCCACTGAGTGCCAACACACACACACACATATAGATTTGTAATGATTTGTAGCTATGGGGAGCCACGTTTCACATGCACCACTAGCAGTCGTACCACCTCAAATGGTGTTTCCCAACAGTGAGCATCACATTGACACAGCATGCAAGAGAATGTGAATTATTACGGCAGCAAAGTGTGTAAGTGCTTCGAAGGCGTGCGCTTGTGTATTTGAGCGTATGTTATGATCTCACTGATATAGAACAGAACAGCACGCCCCCCGCCTTTCATATGTGTAATGGATAGAAGTTGCCTAGCTGACCTTGACCAGTTGTTCACCTCCATTATTACTCCAATGTGTAGCTGCACTTGTGTGACCACGAGTGAACAGAAGATGGAATGGCCGCATGTGTGCTATAGAAATGTCCTCACTTTGGTTCCTTCAACACACACAGGCACATTTGTAGATGTTTGCAGCCTTTGTATTGGAATTGTTCAGGCAAGTCTGTTTAAAGAGGAATCAAGTTAGTTAGTATTGTATTTTGGGGAAGTTGTAGAGGATAAGGGACAGAGAAGAAGAAGAAGAATGGTCAAAATTAAGATGTAGAGGTCAAAATATCCTGACTTTTTACGCATAAAATGGGCCGAGCTCCAAAGAAAGACTTGATCCTTACTTTTGTCACAATAGATTTGTTGGTAAACCCACTCTGCCGGATTTCACATTGTTCAAACTATGGACAAACACATCCTGATGACATCACTAGGTATTTTCTTGCAAGACCATATAAGACATTCCACTAATGTTTTCACTGGCTGAGCATTTAGTTCGTTTTTGGAAATCGTGCTAATTTGATAAGCACATGTTCAAAGCTCACACAGACTTCTCTACAATATAAATAATATTGCAGTTCTTATAAAATTACATACTGTAACTTCCAACATTTGATTGCAGACAAAGACTTTCCCATCCCTCCATTTCTACGAGTAAAGACTGCTGTAAAAAAGAAAAAAAAGTGTTGTTAATCAAGAGAAACTCATCAGTTGAAGGGACATTTTATTAAAAAATGTAGTCCTTCAGAAATTAAAAGTGTAGTCCTCAAGGGTGTCCTGCAAAGTTATTACTTTAAAGCAGTGGTTCCCAACCTGGGGGGCGCGCCCCCCTTGGGGGGGCGCCAAAGATCGCAGGGGGGACGCCAGGCCTCAGATGATTTGAGGCCAAATATCATATTTAGACTTTTTTGTAAGGCAATACATGATTGTCACTAAAAGCCTTGTCTCTACATTACAATAAAATATAAAAAATAATTGACTAATTCATTTTAATAAAAATTCAAGTTAGTATTAAAGGCATAAAAAGACAGAAATGTATAATTCTTTCTTTAATAGAAATGTTTCTTCTGCCCATAAAGCGTCCAAACCAGGCTTGTCTGGATAAGCGCATTTTTAAAACATAGTCATTGTCCATGCCGGTTTCAGTTGGATTATTCGTCACAGTTGCTCCGATCAGATCGGTCTCCTCCATTTTGTAGATTATTTACGACTTTTGAATCCACATAAACACATCGGGAAAATCCGGCTTACTTTGAGCATGTGTTTTAAACAGTTTAATCCCTTTGTGAATTGTTTCCACTTCTGCGCCGTCATTTCATTTCTTCATACAGCGGGAATCCACATAAATTAATCCTGAGTCCAATAACCATCAAAGTCACTCCAATAGTGCTCCTTAATTACACTTTCATCCTCCTTTAACAAAATACTTCACATTCATCCAGTTTGTGACAGTAGTTGTAGCTTTTTTGAGACTTTTAAACTTTAATTACCGCTGTTGCCCCCCCCCCCCCCCCCCTTGTGTGTGTGTGTGTGTGGGGGGGGGGGACACACGCAACTTCCAACAGGAGTCATTTGGGGGGGCTCTTGGGAAAAAGGGTTGGGAACCACTGCTTTAAAGGATAAGTGTCCCTTGTGTGGGTCCTTTTTTAATTTGTCATGTGGTGGCGTACAGACAAAAGATGGACAAAAATGCTAGCGCGCTCACAGTTAGAAATAAGCAAATTAAATTAAATTGAAAAATATTTGATATGATGAAGAAAACGCCCATTTGTTAAACATCAATGAAACACATCGTATTTGGCGAGCAACAAAATGGTTTGTTTACAAGAAAACTCCACTGGGTTTATCATGAAAACATTTAATTATTTTTGAAATTCTGATAAAAGGCTCTACAATGTCGTTGTTTTTCAAAAGGAAAAACCAACATTTAAAAATTAAAATACAAAATGAATACAAAATATTTTAAAAAAATGTTTTACCTGAGTCAGTTAAAAATAAATAAATATGTATATAGTTTTTTTTAACACGAGAATAAACTAATAAAACAGCTCACAGACAAAAAGCTTACAAAGCTGATCTGATTTTCTTTAATGTACTAATGTGTCTGTGAAAGTGCACAAGCAAGTATGCATTTAGTGAGGTGTGCAAATGTGCATCTCTAGGTGCGATACAAACTCAGAGGCGCTCATGTAATTGAGGTCATGCCATTTGCTTCTCAGCCATGTTCTCTTGTCAAGTACCACCAATTTTTCTCTGGTCACTTCTCCTACAAAATGTCCGTCATTAAAATATTGATGGCAGTATCCACCTCCATTAACATTTTGATTCCCCTTTTCCTCTGAGGACAGGATGTAATGGCTCCAAAACATCTACTGGAAGAGGATTTATTAAAGAGGCGTATCTCATACAACCCCATCTTATCATCAGCCGAAGCACTTTTGATCACAGGCCTTAATAAGTGAGTGTCTTTCACAAAGTCCCTGCAGCTGACCGGGAACTATGGATAAACTGCTTTGGAATGTGTTCATTTCATCTTCCATTAGCAAACCTTGATTAAAAACGATAGGAAAAGGGCACACACCTGCAAAGGATATGAGAGGTAATGAAAGCACGATGTTCTGGTATGAGCTGTTGTGTTAGCTGCATACAATACTCACGGGAGGGTGTGCATTGAACTGGAGGTTATGAATGAGTGCACACCTGTCCTAAATGCATTTTGATTTATTTGTCTAGGCACGCAATATTTTTCCTTTACATTAAGTGCTGCCCTAGAGGCTAACCTTTACCAAGCCTGCTTTGGTGGGAGGGAGTTATTTCAGGGTCAGGTGCTGTTCACATAAAAGCTCTAGTGATGCCCAGAGTTTTTGTTAACTGCATTGGGAAGAAGCCGTTGAGTTTTCTTGGGGTTTGGAGCTTAAAGGGTCTTTTTGGAGGAAGATTTGTCTCAACATTATTATTGGGTCGTTGTTTTTTGTATTCGTTCTCAGAATAAAGTCGGAATTCTGACTTAAATTCTGAAAAAATAATTAAAAATACCTTTTGATCACATCTAATATCTAATAATTTCACATGTGGCCCTTATTTTCTTCTGTAGTTTTTGAGACAAATATATATATGTTTATACATATAGTTGAAAGAAAAAGTATGTGAACCCTTTGGATTCTCCACACATAGCGTTGTGTGTTCCTTCCTTCCAAACAACTCAACTTTGGTTTCATCTGTCCACAGAATATGTTGCCAGTAGTGCTGTGGAACATCCAGGTGCTCTTTTGCAAACTTCAAATGTGCAGCAATGTTTTTTCTGGACAGCATTGTCTTCCTCCGTGGTGTCCTCCCATGAACTCCATTCTTGTTCAGTGTTTTACGTATCGTAGATTCGTCAACAGAGATGTTAGCATGTGCCAGAGATTTCTTCAAGTCTCTAGCTGACACTGACACTCTAGGATTCTTCTTCACCTCATTGAGCATTCTGCGCTGTGCTCTTGCAGTCATCTTTACAGGACGGCCACTCCTAGGGAGAGTAGCAACAGTGCTGAACTTTCTCCATTTATAGACTATTTGTCTTACCGTGGACTGATGACCATCAAGGCTTTTAGAGATACTTTTGTAACCCTTTCCAGCTTTATGCAAGTCAACAATTCTTAATCGTAGGTCTTCTGAGAGCTCTTCTGTGTGCGAGGCATGGTTCACATCTGGCAATGCTTCTTAAGAATAGCAAATTCAAAACTGGTGTGTATTTTTTATAGGGCAGGGCAGCTTTAACCAACACCTCCAATCTCGTCTCATTGATTGGACTCCAGGTTGGCTGACTACTCCTGACTCCAATTAGCTCTTGAAGAAGTCTTTAGCCTATGGGTTCACATACTTTTCCCACCCTGCACTGTGAATGTTTACATGGTGTGTTCAATAAAAACATGAAAACATATAATTGTTTGTGTGGTATTAGTTTAAGCAGACTGTGTTTGTCTATTGTTGTGACTTAGATGAAGATCAGAACACATTTTATGACCAACTTATGCAGAAATCCAGGTCATTCCAAAGGGTTCACATACTTTTTCTTGCAACTGTATATGTTGTTGCATTTGTGGTAAGTGCTTCACATGAATAGATTACACATGTACACATCGATTATCAATCCGTTCACAAAAAATATATTAAGAATAAAATATCCAACGGTCTTCAGAACAAGAAAAATGAAATTATATTTATTTACACAACCTGAGGACACAGCAGACACACTGATTTCATGATCAACACTTTCTCCAACATAACAACTGTCTTCTCTCTAAAGGAATTACATTGCAGCTTAATTTGATAACAAATGTTCTCCCAAAATCTGCACCCCGCCCGTCGCTTGGTCGGAATAGGCTAGTTTCTTGATGGCGGAGCTTTAATTCATTTGTCTCGTACAGGCGAACTCCTGACCTTGTGGATGGAGATTAATGAAGAGCTTTAGTGGCCATGAAGGCTATCAGGCACCATGCTCCCTTCGTAATGGAGCAAGAGTTTTACACAGCCAATTATGGCGTTTACTTTGCGTTTGTAGGCACAGTTCTGTCAGGCTGACCAGGATGTGGTATATTTCCGTTAGTAAAATATCAGGGTCATCCAGAGGGCCTGTCAAACGGAATGATTCTGTTGTTCTTGTTTTACTCTCCTGATAACGAGAGGGTTAAGATTTTTAATAGGAAAATTGGATTGGAAGCTACCTCAGAAATTAAAATGCAACCTTGTGCAGCCTTCAAAAAGCTTTTGAAAAGGCCTATGTGTGCCATGTGCAGTTAAACGTTTCTATAAAAACGTCCAAAGCCTTTTTTAATATTAGGGTACAAGTGCAATTGTGAGCCATTACCACTCTGCTGCAATTATTGTCAGCAAGGCTCTTTGGGTACTGCTCTCTGTTCTTCTGTTCTGTGTCATTTCTCTGCTTTTCTTTTTTTTCTTGAGATGTTGATGTGTGGGGCCTCACTATCTTGTCATCTGCAGAAGGGCAAATAAAGATCCAGATGATAGGTATAGCAGAGGCAAGAGGGTAAGAGAGAATTCTACTGTAATCAATACGTGTGTAATTGGAAGCTGTCAGTTAAATGTTTTAGTATCCCCGTTGGTAATAGCGGCTCCATCGTTTTTCTACACAAGATAAGGCAATTTGGTTCAGGCTGCAAAGGGCTAAGAGGTGTGCTCAGCAGGTCCTTGTGTGGTGAGAGTGAGCTGTGCTCTCTTTAACCATTCAAAACAGATTCATTTGATGATGTTCAGATGACAGCGCAGTGTCCGCTCATCGTACACTGCCAGGCTCGCTGTTATTGATGAGAGATCTCTACAACCCAAGGATCCCAGGCAGCATGGCGAGAGATGAGGAATGATTTGCAAATCAAGTCATGTGAAAACCCTTTTGATATGTATGTTTCACTCAGTGCAGCTCTTTCTTCTTGCAGATGTCCTTTTTTCTAAGAATCTAGATGTTTGGCTCATTGTCCTTGGTTGCACCTGTAAGGTTAAAGTGGATCCTTAAGCGTTAGGGTTTCTAAACCAAGAGGGTAGCATTTTTTTGACGGAAGGATCTTACATTTTCAGATGAAAAAGACCCATTACCAACTATTCTGTGGCGTTTTTTGAAATGGGCTATTTTTCATTCTGCCTAATGGCAAATGTCTGTATATTAGGAATGTTTTTTTTTTTATGTCAGATTGTTCTGGCATGCTCTCACAGGGTTAAATCTGTTCATGTTAATGGACTTCTGGATGCTACTGAGAAACCTCAGATAAATGAATGCTGATATTATCACTTCTGTTTTTCAGTGTTAATCCGTATTCCAGGAAATTCTGACATGAAAACACGAACCTAATGAATCATGTAGATCAGGGTGATGCTTGCGTAACTGTAAAAAAGGCTAATGGCTTGAGATGGTCTACCAATTTCCTTAAGAGATAACAATTCTGCTTTAACTTTTCATTATGAACTTTTTATTATGATTGCACAATATATTGGCTGTAGAATAATGACACTATCTCCATTTAAAATGTGTTTTATACAAGTCTTACAATCATACTTGCCAACCCTCCCGATTTTCGCGGGAGACTCCCGATTTCATTGTCCTCTCCCGGTTTCCTCCCGGGGTCATATTTCTCCCGCATTTCTCCCGATTTCTGACAAAATCAGATTTACTCAGGACTGTTTCCACTCGGACTTTAATACAATTACACCATTGTTTGGTTTCCATGGTAGCGCGTCTCTTTAGTAGCGTGCAACTGTTAGTCTGAGAGGATGAGGAAGATAGTCACAGAAAACAGAACAAGAATCGACAACTCGACCCTCTACTCACTCCTTTCCTGCAGTGCACTTACAACTACAATAAGCATGTTAATCTAATACAGCTCTGGCGATCCACTAGCGCCCCCCCCCCCCACCGCGGTAGTTTTGGAAATGCTCCCGATTTCTGAGGTCTCAAGGTTGGCAAGTATGCTTCCAATGCCATTATGGCTGGCTCCGCGTCGTGAACTAGAGCCTTTTGCTAAGAGGCAACTCAACCACATAGCTTACTACTTAACAAAATAGCTTTCAACCGCTATTGCTAGGTTACGTAAACATTGAACAACAATAAACAGAGCCTTGCTGATGAGGAGGCAAAGAAGTCGGAAAATTGCCAAAACCTTTTTTGACCTTTGTCGAACACATGCATACAAACTGTAACTAAATAAAAGGGCCTTGATGTGCCTTATTTAATGGCTTTCTTAATGTTAGCTTGATAAGAGGGTCGACACCACCCTCGTGTGTGAGTATCCAACCGGATCAAGGAGACAATTAGCGTAGCATAGCATAAAGACTGGAAGCAAGTGGAAACAGCTGGCCTAGCTTTGTACCAAGTTTAAAAGTACACTTCACTGTACCAGCAGCTCCCTAAAGCATATAATTTGTTCAATGCATCCACTGAGAGACACTGACCGTTGTGGTATTACAGGGAATCATGCTGTAGATATTTTGTGTCAAACAGCTTCCAGGTGCAGTGGCCTCATGTGTCCCTGCATCTGGCCACATACATCCTTAAAAAAACCACAAAGTTTATCAGATTTACCGGTGTAAGTATGCATATTTTTTTACCTTAAGAGCCAAGCTAGCTGTTTCCCCTTAGCTTCTAGACTGTATGTTTAGCAAGGTTCTTTGAATAAATTAACTTACATGAGAGGCATATTCATATTCTCACATAACTTGCAGCAAGAAATTCATCAAGCATCACGTCACACTGTTTCTTCAAGAGTTTCCAGAAGAATAACAAACATTTCAATTGTGGTTTTTCATACCGAAAGCCTATACAGCAGACATTGTTTACACTGTAGACTGGACTACAGAGTTCAGGGGGTGACAGATGCCAGTGAGATTATTGGATCCGGTCATTTCTTGCCGCTGCCAGCCACAGTAACTCGGTCCTCGTGGTGCAGCCAACGCTCCCGAGTAGGATCTTAAGTTGGATCTGTGATGTTGCCATTAACCTCTCTGCACTGACAACACACTCTGTGGTTTTGACGGCTGCGAGCCCATGCTGTCCCAGAGCATCTGTTCTGTCCTCTCACTTGCTGCCTGGTATCCTGCCTGTCACACCAGATCTATCCACATGCATCTGTGTTTCTGTCTTTGTACCTGTCTACATGTATAACTACTCCTGTCTTCGGGCTCTCCGGAGGATTCTTGTTATGTCGTCAGTTACCTTGCTTGTCTGAAGTGGTCAAACAAACTTGAAGGTTGTTGTTTTTACCCTTTGTGTGCAATCTCAGTGGTGCTGCTCTTTGTCATCAGATGTGCGTCTGTATATCTCTGACAAAGCCTTACATGGCTGAACTTACCATTTTTAATCAATGCAGCTGGATGTTGTTAAAGGCTTATCCCCAAGTTATTCACGTAATGATGCAAGCATAAGATGAGTTACTGCAAGACCCCCTACCATCGATCTCATGTCATTCATTTTACCAAACAATACAGAGACACTGCAAAAAACCTGAAAATCTAATGTATTGCTCAGCCTGTGACTGCAACGTGTTGAGGTGTGGTGAACAGAGCCTGCCTCTGCTATATTGATAAGAGTAATGCTGTATAAAAGAAGATGAAGATAGGATTGAATAACACCAAAGTACTCAATCGAGAAACAGCCAACATCTCACTAATTGGGAGTTAGTGTCTGTAATAAATCACTGGGTTATTATATGTTATGTATGTTTTCAGATGTTGATTAAGTTGGTTAATTACAATGTCAGTTAATTAACAAATGTGGCTGGACCCAAACCACATAGGCAACTGAGGGGTAGTTGTTATTAAATCAAATTCCCTGTTCATCAGAAATGGTGTTAGCATACACTATAATACAATATGCACTATTTAACACAATACGCACATACAAATAATTGAAATGAGCTAGGGGACGTATTATGCTACATACATGCTTAAATGTTCAAAAGCTCTTCATTTTCTCATACTGCCTGTGCTGAAGCACCTCTTTTCACCCTCTGTCTGAAACCAGAGCACAGTCTGCTCTGATTGGTTAGCTGGTCTGCTCTGTTGTGATTGGTCAACCGCTTAGAAATGTTCCGCCCCTTAGCCTATCACAATGTGTTGGAATATGATACACCACAGGAAGGAGAAAACCCAAAAGAGCATAATACGTATGCCAAATGGTGTTTAATGTTCTTCATAGAGCCATTAAACCTTTGCAGACGCAGAAATGTGAAACTAAAGCTTTACTCTTTGAGTCAGAGTTAACAGAGGCAGCCTAACAGCTGGGTTAAACTGGCAAATCGAAAGGGGGGACGGTGACATGGCTGATGTTTAACCTGGTTTTGACACACCGCTTGTTCAGCATTTTGAAATGATTTGCCGACCACTCAGCATCGGGTGGTGAGGGGCAGGGCGCCGAGCTACGCAGCCTGCAAATAATGAGAAAGGAATGAATTCAGTTGGGATTTCTAATTCTGCCAGACTGTGATTAATCCCATCAGTAAACAAAGCAGAGGTCATCGTGTTTTGGAGACTCCAATTAGAGAGTAATCAGGGCTAATCAGACAAGCTGCTCACCGGCATCTTGGTGATTTCGGCAGTAAAGGGCCCTCTGGTGAATAGTCTGCCCTCCACACTGAGAACGGCCGACCCACACTCTGTGATCCTGTGTTAAGGGAGTGGGAGGCAGAAGAAAAGGAAGGAAGGCTAATTAGTAGTGCCATTCATTAGCGCCTGCGTGTGATGTGTGTCTGGGTGGCCTGGCGTAATGTGAGTGTTGCTCTGATGTGACAAGTGGGCTTTAAGTAAGTGTGAGTGCATGGAGGTCTTGTTTGTGTTATCTAAAGTGCAGTTATAATTGTGTAACATTCAAGAATTAGGCACAGTCATTTGCCCAGGTATCACCAGAGGGCATGCTGCTACGGATGTAAATGAACAGTGACTCACTGTTTTTCTTCTGGAGGCCAGACTCGAATCATAAAACTTGCCTTTGCATCGGATGCCAGCTTTCAAGGTTAAAGGCCTGGCTAGATGAGATTGTTTGCCAATTGATGGGACACTTTGCATTTGCAGCTATGAAGCAAGAGGGGGGGGGGGGGCAACTTTGTATCTCTTTTAGCATAATAACTACAAGCAAATATGGGATATGAATGAACTGTAACAAACTGTCACTTAATGCTACAGGTTAGACTAAAGGCCCTGTCACACTGTCCCGAAATTGACACCCGATGGACACACGAATATGGAATTGTGAATTTCGCACGAAGATGGCCCCGAACCACACACGAAGGCAACATTTACATTACATTTAAGACATACAACTGCAATCAAAGTACCAAAAACAATTATGTTACAGTACTATGATACTGTACTGATATCTTCAGACTTTGTTCTTTACTTTATCCGTCGTTATATGTAGAAAATATTACGTTTTCTCCGTAATGTTGTTTCCATAACAACAACAACTTCCTGTCAACTGTCCTTCAAAATAATATATTATATCCTTTTTAGTTTCACAGAACACAAATTGGGTTATTTACATAATATATTTACATGATTTTGTTGTGCAATAAAACAACCCGATGGACACACGATAAAGGAAATGTTCAAATTCGGCTGTGATCGTAGCAACATCGGGCCATTCGTGAGGGCATCTTAAGCCATCGTATGACCGCTGGTGGAGTTTCTCAGGCTCCGGCAGCAACTTCGTGAGCGGTGGCAAAATCTTTGGCATGCCAAAAAATTGCCGGAGGACCTTGCGAAGGTTCATTTTCGTGTTGAATTCGTGTGTCAATTGTGCCCTTCGTAAGGCCATCGTGAGGGCATCTTGTTATCATCGGTGCCATCGGGCATTCGCCCCGATCAGAGTGAGGGTGAATGCACCGATGATAACACGAAGATGACATGATTTGACAAGATGCCCTCACGAGTGCCTTACGAAGTTGCCGCTCACGAAGTTGCTGCCGGAGCCTGAGAAACTCCACCGGCGGTCATACAATTTCGGGACAGTGTGACAGGGCCTTAAGGGGTGCCCAACCTTTTTTGAACCGAGAGCTACTTTTAAAGTTGCCAGTCTGCCGAGATCTACCAGTCCAAATAGAGAGGCGTAGCAATTACTGACAGCCTACTACCAGGTAAATACACACTTCTACTTGTATGAAACTGACCTTTGTACGAGGAATACTAATCTACACACATACAAGTATTGTACACTAAACCAGAGTTGGAGTTTATTCACACGTCACATACTACAGTGGTAATGTTTTCAAGAAACATTGAACAGTGCTGCCACATATGACACAGGAAAAAAAGAAAATACTCTGAACCCTTTCTTTGCCATTATATAAAAATAGTGTTGCTACAAAAGTATAAATTAGGCTTACTAATAAGACAACTCAGATCTGAAGCTAAACAAGAATCTGTGCAATAAAAAAGACAAAATTAATAAAAATCAAACCCTTTTTTTGTTGCATTTTAGTAGAGTATAAAAATAAATGCCTTTAAAATAGGATGCAAGCAACACTAGTTTCTTAACCTGAATTGATAATAGATAATAAATAAATTTAAACAGAACAGATCTTAATGTTTGCAATGCATTCTTATACCATTTTGTACAATAATTATAATTAATAAGTTCAAACAAACAAAAAGTTACAGCTGATTAATAACGGTATCTAACTTGAGTTTTTATTATATCAAAAACCTGTAGAAATGCTACTGTTATTTTTACTGTCCCCAAAAAGCGCGTCGGCAGCCTCCAGGAATGCTTCTTTCACAACTTCGCCGTCTCTGAAAGACTTGTTTCGCAAGAACGTGACTGACACGATAAGATGCGATGGTAGCAGCCTTGCTCTTGTTGTTGGGCCTGGTGAAAATCGTGTGCATTTAGCTGTCCTTTCAGGCCCCTCCCCTTTTGGGAGCGTAGGGCAAAATTAGGAGGGAATTCCGACTCGTAGCGTTTGTGCACTGTTTTGAAATGCCGCTCCTAAATTATCCTTCTTCGATAAAGCCACGCTCGCATTGCAGATCAGACAGATGGACTTTGAATTGGAATAGAAAAATTATCAGGGAAAATTATATATTTTGGGCTTTTTTGCTTCTGCCATAATTGCGGTCTTGTGTGTGTGCGGAGTGGGGACTGTCACTCCTGTTGACACGGACAACGTCAGCGAACTAGTGCACTGCACTGCCCACTAGCCACGCCCCGACAAGTGGGGTCACGCCGGCCAATCACAAAGCTTTGATGTGTTCAAGTGCATTATTCTGGCACAGGAAGATTATGTTACAGGACATTAACGATAAAACAGAATATTGTTGGTCTATTTTTAGACACATCTCGATCGACTGGGAATCTCCCCTCGATCGGGCACCCTGGAATAGTCTGAAGTTTTGTTAAAAAGGCTTGTGCTGTGCATTCAATGTGAAACTAGAGCCAATGTCTGTTAGCTTTGCCTGAAATAAAGACTATATTAGGAAATGTTTCATCATTATTATGTTTTTTTTCACATATTAGTCACAAAAACACAAAACAGAATATGACACTAATTTAAATTAGATGTTCAAATTAGTCCGTTATTCTTGCAAAATTCATAAAATGTGGTCATGAAATATAATTGATTATTAGTAATTCTAGGTGGATTTTTTAGCAGTTTACCATTGTTTGTCAGTCTTCATGCTAAGCTAATTGTCTCCAGCTTCATACTGTATGTATTGTGTGATTGGAATCAAGCTTTTTGAAGCACTCAGAAAGCAAACCTGTCTTGTTATTAGTGGTTAATGCTCGCCAACAACACGCTCTTCCTTCTTTCTTTCTCCCTCCGCTCTTTCTGTAGCAGCGTGATTGGTCCACAGGGAGCCGTAATCAAACAACTTGCAGGCCATTGCTACTGCCATTTCAGTCAATTCCCCTGGAAAACACACAGATGCTGGGCGGGTTCCCTTCTGGCCTATCAGTTCAATGTAAGGCTTTACTCATCACTATTACCTGTCTCCATTGTGAAGACATTTATAGGCCAAGGAAGTGCGCTGCAATAATGAGTTTGTGTTTATTGCTAACGTGTTGCCAGTAGAAATGGCAGATCCTAAGTGATTTGCGAGTTTAATTCATCCACCTGGCCCCCCTTATGGCCTATTGTCTCCCCCCACGCCCCAATATACATAAATGACATGTTAATGACTGGTACACCCGTGATAGCTTCAGTGGGCAGTTATTTGTTGGCTCCATTCATACCTCAAGGTTATCTGTGAATCACACACCTGAATGAGAGCTGTGATTGCTTAACAGAATACAATACAGTCATTTCATGTGTTTTAGGCTCTCCTTTTGTCTGACAGAATAACATAATTTTGCTTCCTCTTGAAGAAGTGTACTGTACCCAACTTGCTGCGATGTTAACTGCTTTTCTTTGTCAGGGATTTTCATGTCATTCTTACATTCAATTCCCATTGCACAGCATCCCTTCGTTTTTATTCAAACGAAAAGTTCTGAGAGAAAAATCAAAGGGCAAAGCCACAAACAAATTGCTGACACTTACAATGTATCCCTTTCTTGTTCTGTCCCGTTTGCGAAATCCGTTGCCCAAAAGGAAGTGCTGTTTTGGAAGCAATCAACTTGGCTCCTTTCTAAAAGTAAAAAAAGCACCACCGTGGCCCTTTCGCCTAAAAGACTGATGTAAAAAAAACGATGAAGTCTCTTCTTGGCTAGCACATTCTCCAATTAGCATCTGGTTAAGCTATTTGGAGTGATGTTACTCTGGAATTTGAAGGCAGTCCATTGGGAATGTCTTCCTCGCTGAGGGAAAAAGGAATCCTTATATCCTCCTTAATTAAAACATGATTTACGCTTAGTCCAAGCTATGAAGTTGCCTTTGATGGTTCTTTTGTCAATTAAAGTAAGTCCTACGAAAGATTATACAGCGCTCATTACAAGCAGGTTATTCTCAAGGACGTGCAAAAAGTTCTGGCTTTCAAGTAAGGAGCTGCTGTGTGGGTAAGAGCGAGGACAAAAATGGGGAACTCGCAAAATAAGATTTCTATCGAGGGCTTTTCCCTCGCGAGTATTTCACTTCTCCTCTCCTTCCTCGTCTCCCTCGGCCTGTCTCATATACACAAACAAAGGCAGATTGCTGTTGTCAGGTGCGCGCCTCGGTTTTCTTCCCTCATGTAACGGACACGGCTATTATCATCCGAATCCTGGGCCTCACATCTGCAGTCCTCACGCTCCATTTACACCCCGCCATCAAAACACCAATACAGCACTTGCGCACTTCAAAAAATATCTTCGCCTGCTTGAAAGAGAAGGGCAGCATGAATATTTAACAAGGAAACTGCTTTTAGATACTCACAGGTAAAAAAAAGAAGAGGGCACGTCTGGTCTAAATGTCCTTAACTGATGAGACTGAGACAAAAAAAACGCATCCAGCTGCCAACCTCAGAGCTGTATTCAGGAGATGCATTGGCCCTGGCGGAGTAGATAGAATTTCATGGCGTTGGTCGAGTCCTGGAGGTATATCCTAACTTGAAGTGCAGTTACAGATGCCCACAGATACTGTTGTCACAAAGGTTTATCTGCTGTTTGAGAACTTCATATTCTTCCTGTTAGAACTACTTGGTCTGTTTTCTTCTTTCCATCCTTTTTCGTGCCGACTTTTATTGCTTGTCCAAAGTTGCCAAACTCTATGAGCTGTTCTATCTTCGACTGCAGATTCAATATCGCTAATTCGCCTTCTGGCCCAGGGAAACCAGTGCACCGTGATTTAGGCTGACAGCCCGACAGCAGAGTGTATATTTGAATGAGACAATAAGATATAAGACCCTTTTCTCCTGACATTAGTCACCTTGCACCCGCGCAATCTCTGAATACTGTGTCATTGCTTCAACTGACTACCCCTCCCCCGCCTCCATCTGTAGATTTTTCTAGATTGGAATGTAAATCGTCAGGATCAGAAACGATCAATTATTATAGGTAATAGGTTGGTGGGTAAAAGAAGAGAGGGGAAGCGAGAAAGCTTTCCCAGAGTGGAGTTGTATCTTTCATGGTGGAAGATGTGTGCACTTGGGCGGCTAAGAAAAAAACAAGCCAACACGATTGACAGTTTATTTAAGAGACCATTAACTTTACATACGTTTGCTTTGAAAAGGCAGACACTTGCGTTCCAGTTTAAGGCCCCGAGGCTCTGAGTCTCCCACGATGCTGAAAACACACCAGATTAAAGAAAACACTTCTCTAATGAAAACCTTTCAAGAATGGGAGCTCGCTGCTGCTACTTACGTGTATCTCATGCTGTTCTGTTAATAGAACCAGGAGAAATATGGAAAGCATGACAGCGTGACCTTTCGAATTTCATGTTAGTTTGCAAGTCACCAAGAAATGAACATGAAGGCTGGAACAAATGACAAGGATAGAAAAGAGGAACTAAGGCACAAAAAGAGTTGATGTCTTAATAATTGCCCTTTGTTTGCCAAGAGGTTTTTATTTTGTAAAAAAAGACAAAATTAAGTCTAAAAATAATATAACATACACAACAACATGTATTGCTCTTTTGAAGTTTTAACACGTTTTATCCATTTCACCATCAAGCATTTAAAGATCTACTTTGATGTTACAGTGTAATTGCCTGACCCAAACTTCTTTGCATTGTACATCATATATTAGGGAATAAACAGTGTTAGTAGGGTTACTTTGAAATTTGATACGTTATAATTACTAGCTACCAGTAAAAAATGTAATCAGTAACCTAATCTGATCAAAATAAAAATAAATCTGACCTAATTACTTTCTGTTTTAGTTTACCTTAATACTGAATGCAATGCAAATTAATACAAGAGAAAATAAATAACAATATTATGTGTTTTACTTAAGTGTAATATGTAAGACAACAGCACAATGTGACCTTAGACAAGAAGAAAACAAGATATTCAGTATCAGAAATGTGTCCTTTGCTCAGAAATCTAATTTTTAGGAACCTGCCCTTCATTAAGCGTATTCAGGCAGTAGCCTATACACCAACAATGAAACACATGAGCACATACTACAGTTTAAAAAAGCAGAAATGAAATCTGAGCTAACAGAAAATGCTCCGTTTTAGTTTAATCCATACGGTTAAGATCACACACACTATTTTATGAACATATAGGTTCACCTACTGAATAACAAAGGAACCAAAGAAAGTGAAAACCATAAAGAAATGTCAGGGTATATGCATATAAATGAACACTTAAAGTAATAGCCTACAGAACAGTGTAGCCTACAGAGAAGAAATACAATCTGATCCTTTCACAACAAAGAAAATATGCTCTTTTTTAGTAACATTGTAATCCTGCTTGTAATTCCCTATTGTGTTGCAAAGTAACAGAACTGGAGAGTCCACCACTCCTCCAGTCTTGTTACCGACCCTGACATCTGACCCCCTGTTAATCTGAGGTAAGTACGAACCCACTGTAGGACCTGAGAAGCATCACAATACCCCCTCCGTATTCAGTTGGAACAGTTTGGGATAATGTGGAGGATTTTCCCGCTCTTTTGTTCTGTGGCACCCTGCTGGGTTGGACAACAGACAGATCTATGAGTCAGCACAGCGAGGATCTGATTTAAACCACCGCCGAACCAGGGCTCAACTTTCATTAGCCGTTGTCATTATTCCCAAGCCGCTGTCTGACAGATGGCATTGTGGGATATCGGATTTTATGGCAGGTCATCTTTCATATCCAATTTCTTTTCCCATTTGATGAGAAGTTCTCGCTCCAGTCAAATTCATTTTGCTATTTGAATATTGATCGGACTCTGCACTCTCTCTGTCTCTTCTACCCCCTCTGCTGCCAGTCTCCTGAGGCTTAATGGTCTCTTGCTCTTGGCGCTCGGTCTGCTGCTTGTCTCTCTGATGTACAGACACCAGCAGAAAAAAAAACTTGAATAAATATGAGGTGCATTTGGAAGTCCGTTAATAAGCCTGCATTTGTCAATTCTCTATTTTCAACTTTGCATTTATACGATCATTCTCTATAATTACGGCAGGGCCTAATTACCAGAGTACATTTAAATAAGATTAAACCAGTAATGCAGTGCAAATAAGTCTAATGGCATACAGGAGTACAGTGAGGTTATAATGCTATTCTGGGTAATCTATTAAATCAGCAGATCCTTTGAGGGCTGTTGAAATTAGCTTTAGCCTCACCCTGAAATAAATTGATGGCTTTTGAAGGGTACCGTGTGTCTCGCAGCCACTCCACAAGGACATTATAGGTCAAGATCCGGCTCTGATATGGCAGCGGCAAGCTTTTATCCCTTGTCGGGTTTCTTTCCTTTTCATTTGGCAGACAGGATATAGATGGGGATCAGTGGATATATTTTGTCTCTGCAGACAGTGACCTGATGGAACCCTATTCCACCTGTTTGCACTGACAGAACCGCTGTCGGAAAATGGCCCATCATAATGACTCATTAAAAATTCAGTATCTGGCGTAATGAGACGCCCGAGCCCTGCCTCTAGTGCCTCAGATCTGAGGAACATTGGTTAGAGGAAGCGGCACAGCAGCAAAATATTGCATTCTTACTGATGAAAGGCTTGAAGGTAGATTATGAGTAGATCCGCTAAATGAAGAAGTCTTTATCATGTAAATATGAATTCCTTCAGTGAGGCTGGCAAATATGCGGCCTTGGTCAGAATGAGCTTTGTGTCATATTAGTGTAAGTAATGGCTCATTTCGGAATAACACGATTTGCTAAAACAACCCATAAAATGACTTTTTCGCTTAGGCCCAGAGTGAAACAATCTAACCTAAAACTAGCAAAGCATGAAAGAACAAATTTGTCTTGGCGAAATATAGCAATTTGAGAGGTGATCAAGCATGAGATAATGGAAATCTCAATCTGGACCCCTTTTGCTCTCTGGGGCTGCAAGCCAAGCTGTCAGTGAGGTGTCACACAAGCGATCAGAATGCAAAACAATATAACCTGTTGTTTGTTTTTCTGCTCCATCAACCCGGTTCCCACTGAGTTTTGTCGGATACAATAATTAACACCTTGTTTTTCCTTCTTAAACCTCACTCGTATGCAACTTTTTGTCTACATTGAGACACAAAAGCAGGTTCTCTTCAGTGATAATGCATCAGTAGGCATTATTTTCCATTGTGTTCCCATGAGAAGCTATGGGATCCCTCTGGATCAGCAGGATTCTGACTGGCAGGAGTCTGCTATAAAGAGCCCCTAGCCAACCTAACAGTGCATGAAACACAGAAGCCTTATTGGTCCACTGGGCCTCCCCTGGGCTACAGAGAACGGTGAACATCAAAAATAGTAGTGTGTGTGTGTGTGTGTGTGTGTGTGTGTGTGTGTGTGTGTGTGTGTGTGTGTGTGTGTGTGTGTGTGTGTGTGTGTGTGTGTGTGTGTGTGTGTGTGTGTGTGTGTGTGTGTGTGTGTGTGTGTGTGTGTGGTGTGTGTGTGTGTGGTGTGTGTGTGTGTGTGTGTGTGTGTGTGTGTGTGTGTGTGTGTGTGTGTGTGTGTGTGTGTGTGTGTGTGTGTGTTATGGGTGAGTGGGTTCAGAACAGTAATGTCTCCTGCTCAGCATCTGTCCAGTTGCCAGGGAGACCTTCGTCCACTCTCTGAGCTGTGAAGCGAGACATCATTATGGAAACCGAGCTACGATAGGCTGGCAAAAAACCCCTGGTGTTGTATTGCAGGCATGACACCGCCGCAGGCTGCCAAGTGCTGTCGTCACAGGAACAAGGCCTCAGAGGTTTTTAAAAGAAAAGAGAAGGAAGATAGACAAAAGAGAAATGGTTTTTTTTGTCCTGTGTTTTTATGGAGTGTAACGTATGTGCAACTTTGGGGGCTTACCATCGGATTTGTGTCATGTTTAAGTAATTGCCAGTGCCATTGTTCCAATCAGCCTTTATGTTGTAGGTGTGTACATGTTTTTGTGGGTGTATCTTCCTTTTGTTCTTGTCAAACAGCTTTGACTTAGTGCCTTCGTTAGAACAACATAAAAATTGAAGAAGACTTAAGGCCCGGACACACCGGGCCGAGTTTGGCCGTCGATGAGCGTCCTGTCGCCCTACTCAGATTGGTGTGTCCCACACCGTCGTGTCTTTTCGGCCGTGCCGACACCCTCCGCCGCCGATTCGGTAGGCTGTCGGCAAAATAAATAACTGATTGGCAGTTCAGCTAGCGAATCAGTGCATGAGAAGCGAAACGGAAGTGAGGGACCCAAACAAACTATTAAGAAGGCAAATCTGAGATTTCATTTAACTCCAGCTTTCGACACAGGTTCGGGAAAGCCCCGTGAGCTTCTCGCTGTAGAGTGAAAATGGAACGCACACGCTATTTGTTGTTTGTTTATATCACGCATTCTATCTTCCACTTGTTGCCTCTTTTGAATGACGAATACACACTACCGCCGCCTGCTGGTAAGGAGAGTTATTGCCACTATCGCATTCGCAGTTCGTACGTGCTACTTGGCCGTCGGCTGAAGTGTTTGCGGTGTGTTCCAGTGCGACTGTTGGCCAAGACGCAGGAGACGCGACACAAAAGTCGGGTCCGTCGGGACGTGTTCTTTGGTGTCAGTTTGGTGTGTCAGGGCCTGAAGAGTCTAAACCAGTGGCGGCGCCAGAGATTTTCTCTAGGGGCTGCTGTGGGGTAGCTTGACGTTTCATAGAGGGTGCTCAAACATTTAGGGTTTCCCATTAATGCACCAGCGCTACAGTTGCATTTTCTACTGCAACACTCCCCACGCACACACACACAGTGCACCCGCGACTGTTACAATGAAGGCTCGATAATCAGCTCACGGCATATAGGCAGGGGTAAAGTGCTATTTTTACAAGTAGGGAGCGGACCTCACCTCCTCTAGGAGGGTCCTCACCTCCTCTAGGGGGGTCCGTGGGCTAGCTCCCCCGGGAAGATTTTTTGTTAAATATTAAAGTTAAAAGCATCAATCTGGTGCACTTTGAGAGCAACATTAAGAGATCTATGGATACATCTCTCAACACCCATACGAAACAGAACTGTCAACAGATTTTCTATTTCTTTATAGATATTTTACAAATCACTCCCCTTTTAAAACAAACCGTTTGAGACCCACTGAGATAACTAGACTAAAGTTAACTATCTAAACACTGAGAGAGTCCTTTACTTCACCTTAGTTGAGGTTACCTGAGACTCTCCGTCTGACAGGAGAGAGTTCTCCCTCCACGTTGTTGTTGAAAAAGCTCCTTATATCCGTTAGCTTGGCTAGCTAGCACCAGATGCTAACCACAACAATCTCCGGTAGATACCCACTGGTGCGCGAGGCGAGCTCTCTCGCTCGCTCGCGCACGCACACAAAATGGCTCATGCCACACACACACACACACAGGCCCGGACTGGCCATCGGGAGGACCGGGAGGTTTCCCGATGGCCTGGCCTGTTAAGTGGCCTGCTGGCCTGAGGAATCATTTGTTTTATGTATGTATTGTGAACGCAACGCTGCGCAAATGTGGGTCTGACTCTGCCTCACAGAGGGTGACTGGCTGTCTATATGATGTGGCCTGCCGACATGGCCACTTTCATACAGATCATACACTAATGCCCTCGATTGGTCTCTGTGTGTCATTCAAGCTCGGGAGGGTGTGTAGCCTATGTGTGGCGCGAGCGAGAGAGAGAGAGAAAGCGCGCACACCGGTTACGTGTATTGTTGTTGTTAGCATCTGGTGCTAGCTAGCTGCGCTAACGGATATAAGGAGCTGTTTCAACAACAAGGTGGAGGAGAGTCCTCTGCTGTCAGACTGAGAGACTGATAACTACAGCTCAGGTGAGGTAAAGGACTCTTGAGTGTTTAGATAGTTAACCTAGTCTAAGTTCTCAGTGGTTCAAATGGTTTGGTCACCATTTATGTAAACACATATTTCCATTTGAAGGGGGAGTGATTAGTAAAATATGCATGAATAATACATAAAAAAATGTTAACTAGATGAAAAAAGGTTAGATAAACTTTAAAACTTGTTGAGAGCTAAAACTAGTCTTTGCTGCTGCCTCAAAGAGGAGCAGGGGGAGAGGGGCAAGATGGGTGAGGCTGGTTCAGGAGCCCAGACACACTCACAACTATAAATTAACCAAAAACAAATAAATAAACAAGTTTCATGTTTTTTTCATATCGGATATGGTATGTTATTGGTTATGGCCATGTTCTTATGATTTTATGATTATTTAAATGTTCCAGTTCTGTTTCATATGGGTGTAGTCTCTTTATTTCTCCCTCAAAGTGCACCAGATTGATGCATTTAAGTCCAACATTTAAAAAAAAAAAAATCTTACCGGGGGAGCATGCCCCCGGACCCCTCTAGAAGATTTGAGGTCCACCTCCACTTAAAATATATTTTTAAATAGTAACCCATGTCCATATGTTTATTCTGGGGTAGTAGATCTAAAGTTTAGGGCTATCACTATGGGCAGCAACGCTGTAAATATTGACAAATAAATAGAGGAAAATGGCACAAAAAAAACTGGTAGTGGCCTGGCTGGGTGTATAATTCCCGGCCTGACTTATTGTCCCAGTCCAGCCCTGCACACACACACACACACACACACACACACACACACACACACACACACACACACACACACACACACACACACACACACACACACACACACACACACACACACACACACACACACACACACACACACACACACACACACACACACACACACACACAGAAGCATGGGCTTGAATGAAACACAGAGACCCAGAAGTAAGCTACTTGTACTCACGAGGCCTATTATGTGCAGAATCCCCTCTCGCTTTCAGTTGGTTTCACACGTGGACGTTTAAGGACTAAAAAACGATCAATTTTTCACTTTGCTGTTAGCAAATCATTGGCGCTCTAGCTAACAGGAAGTCACTCAAGTGTCACAAAGTAATTTAGCCTATGGGTAGGTCAAAAATCGAATGGGTGCTGGCCATTGGCCTAATCATATCACCTGTGTTGGCTTTATGTTTTTGGTCAAAAATGTGTTTGTTTCACATATGCATTGATGTAATTAATAATATTTCTAATTTAATTTAATACAAATAATAATAATAATTTTCGAAAAAAAAAAAAACATATTTCTTGGGGGTGCTTAGGGGGTGCTTTGGCAATCCTGGGGGGTGCTTCAGCACCCCCTAGCTCCCCCCTGGCGCCGCCCCTGGTCTAAACCCATGCTAAAGTATGAAGGCAGAGTGGTGATTTAAGCTACAAGCTAATGTGCTTACGATTTAGCTTTTCTGTCTTCAAATACCTAGTTAAGTCTCTTAGTATGCTAACATGTGAATGTTGTAAGTTTATGAAATCTTAGCAGTTTTAGACGATGGAAGTCCTTTGGAAACTGCAAAAAGGGTGAGTCAACTGAAATAACTTGGCCGTTTTTAGTAAGGAATAAATGAGCAGCCCAACGTACGGACAAGAAAAGCTCAAAAATATGGGGGAGCGTCAGTACTGCTCTTTTGGTGGCAGGCTGCCTGGTCTCGCCATCTGTTTTTTGAAGCCTGTAGTAGCCTTGTGAATGCCAGTTTCTTCAGCCTCAGGCTTGATGCCGTCTCAAGGTAGAGAACTCATTCAGGGCTTGATCCGAACTCTCCGATGGGGACCAGGTCAGCAATGATAAAGGTTATGGTTATTTTATAGTCTACCGTGGCTGAAAATTGTCTTGGAGAAAGGAACATTTACCAGACATCACAATGAAAACATTAAATAAGAACATTAGCCTGAGATAAAAACAAGCAGCCAATGTATCACGAGCCATTCCCTCTGTTAAGAGCTACAGATAGTCAAGCCATAAATCTCTAAATTATACGCAATATTCTCACTTTATATTATTACAATAAACCACTCGATACCCAACAACTGATTCCCTCCTTATCCTTCTGTCTATCCTTCAGAAGTTGTTCATTGATCAGTTAAAATGACAAGGGACAAATTAAGCTTTATAAAGATTATGGTTACAATACAGCTCCCTTTACCCCAAATAATTCATTGACATGGATGGATACAATCATGTTGGCCTGTTAAATAGTTGACCACTCAAAAATGGTATGGACCCTTCCCCATAATCATCCCTTCTGTTATAACCCAACTCAATAATTCACTCAAACTGTTTTCCAAACCAGCTTTTCATACCAACCAAATATTGAATATGGCACTGTTGAAAACAAGCAAACTATTATTCCAAATACCAAAAAGTCTCAAAACAAATGGAGGGCAGATGGATGCTCAGTTGCAACATGAGTGTGTCAACTGAGCTCTCTATCAATGTGGACCCCCTCAATATTGACGAAGATTTCTGATCTCCAATCGATCTGTGATCCAACACAGTTTCATAACAGGAAGGACTCTAGAATGGAGAAGTAGCTGTGGCCAAGTCTCACGGTATATTGGCTGCACTGTGCACCGCTGTGAATATAATTGGACATGACTAGTCAGCTGGTATAGGCACATAGCTCGGGGATGAGCAAGTGATTGTTAAACATGAATAAAACAGTTGATGCTCTGCCTGAACTAACACCATGCTCTATTCTTCATCAGCAGATGTTATCATCATTATGGAGTAGTACTTTAAGTAGTCATTAAAGATTGGAGTTGTGTTTATAGAAAGACGCTTGAATTGTACAGAAACATTGATGGGTGCTTCTAATTTGATCTCAAGTAGTCTATTTTTTTCAAACCCTGTTAATTGAGTGTCCCAGGATAAGTTAATATGACTGCATTGGCTCTGAAAAGTGTGTAACAGTTCACTTTAAATCACAGCAATTGTTATCACTCAGCTACAAGTGGTATTTCTAGTTTTAGGGTGTGTTTAGGAAGCTGTTAGCAAACTTTCAAATCATTCTTTACAAATAAAATCCACGCTCTTCAAAATGTCAGCAATGCCGCAATGCAGCTTTCAGTTACTGTATGTGTACAACATTCTCACATGCCTCAGCTCTCTACTTCTACACTTTGTAGAAACATAATTAAAGACATCTCTATTGGGCTGTGAGTAAGCCAGTGAATTGCAGAAGGGCCCAAGTCTTAAATGTGTGGGAAGATCATCTGGCTTTTCAATAGAGGAATATTAATCGGGGCCATGGCTATCTTCACAGGATGTTTTTTCCTTTGGAAACTGGCTCGTCTACTGAGGTGCTCTTGAATATGGCTGCCAAGCCTCAAATAATTAAGCGGTGATAAATATTTCACGATTGAGTGAGTTTAATGCTCTCTTAAATCAGCTGCAAGACAAATACCAAAACAATGCAGGGGATTTGCTTTGCTTTATCTTACACCAAGAAATTGCTGTCAAAAGTGTTCCAACATTAAATCAAACAAAGACAGGAAGTATTTTGGTGTTATTCAAGCTATATTCAAGCAATATGGTAGTCATGCCAATTGATATGTGTCTCCAGCACTCTCAAATGAAGCATGTGAAAAACAAAGTATGGAACATTTGATTATGGGCATTAAAAAGTATTGTGTTGCTCCAAGTGACTCAGCTACATATGATTTTTTAATTCACACCTATTCCTACTTTCCATTACAGAAACCTTAGCTAAGATTGGAGGTGAGGTGTTCACTTTTTCTTCTTTCCTTCCCATGAGGCATCTACAGTATGTGCAAAGGCAGGTGTTCCTATTAAGATGGATTTATATGAATATTTCCACCTATAGCAGTTCATCTAGATGTATAAGCGTATCAACGCAAATGTGCCTTATTTTCTGCTCAGATATTCAGTCTAATGTAAATGAAGGAGACTGCCTGTGTGCAGCACACATCCAATTACTGTCTGGGATGCTAACGGCTGCTACATGACGGACAGCTGAGCCGTCTGGCAGCAGAGGATGTGAGGCTCAGAGTAGGATCTACAGTGGGCGGGAGAGAGGGGGAATTGATTTCAGTGCTGAGGCGGAACCAGTCAGGTGTAGTAGAAGCATGTTAAATTATCTTCAAACAGGAATAGTTACTGTTGATGAACAAATCACACACACACACACACCTCTGGGTGGACTCACCATGTGTGGTATGAGTCACAGAGGAGTTATTATATTGGTGGGACAGGAAATAACATAGATAGTATTCCCTCTTTGCTCCTGTTCTTCTTTAGACGCCACTAAGGGCCTTCTATTCCAGGACATTTTCAAAGAGGAGACAGTTGGCGGCTGCTGGCACCGCCATGCAGTGTTGCCACTTCAAAATATGGCAACAAATATTCTTTTGGAGACTGCTGAACATTTCCAAATAAAACCCCACGCTCAACATCAAACTATTTTTCTTGGACAAGGATCACAGGAATTGGAGCAATCTCGATGGATCATTTTGGATGCTAAAAATACAAATGAGGTGGGAGAAAGGGCCTTAGAATATTCTGCGTCATCACGAAATAGAAAAGGATAGAAAAAGTAACTGCAGCGCCTATTTAGAGCTGCAGAGTCAGACATGCTAATTTGCCCTTTCAATATTAAATGTTACTTTCACAGAAATAAACAAGTTTACAGTTGATACACCTAACCTAACTCCACCGTCTATCTGGTGATGCTGCCTTTTTAGGACCCTATACCGTGGAACACCCTGATACAGTTTAGGGCTCAACATGATTCATTTATTTTAAATCTAGGAATGTAACCCAACCATAGTACTAAAATCATAAAAAAAGATCTGGCGGTATCTAGCAATGCAGATTTGGTTTTCTTAGCTCGGCGTTGAAGATATCCACCTCTTCTGTCGCCACAATACAATGAATATAATGTGGTTCCTGGAGCTTAGAGGTTTGAAAAATGGCATTTAAAAAGACTCAGCAGTGTGTCTTCCCAGTCCCTGTTAATCCACAGACCTCCAGGTTTTACTCTGGCTTCTTCCTAACTGAAGAATTAGCCCCTATATGAAAACGATTGATGCTGTGAGGTCTGTGGATTATCCTGAATAAATGGGACATTGTTTCTAGAAATTGTTGTTTTTTCGTCTCCTTTTTTTCAATTAATATGAGGGACTGCATAATGATCAGCCCATTTTCTTTTCCTCTCATTTTTCCTCAGCTGTGCTTCTTGGAATATACATTGTTTTCTGCAGTGAACCATCTTCTAGTGGCAGGAAATACAATATTTAATGTGTGAAAATTAGGTTTAAACAATCCACTTCCTTCAGAAAACTTTTTTCTTTTTTTCCCCAAATGGGTAAATGGTCTGCAAAGGCTAAAATCCCAAAGTGTCCCTCCCACACACTCCCCCCCCCCCCCCCCTGCCTGCCTGAGACACCTCCATTGGACGAATGAATTATGTAATTGTCTGATACAAAATGTGACATTTGATCAAACAAGGATAAAACCTGTCTATGTGAAAATAATTGCATATGCCTGTGTATGCTTTTGCTTAAGTGTGTGTGTTTGTGCGTGTGTGCTTTTATTTTCACAAAAGGAAGAGAGTGAACACATTAACATGCAGGAGATGTTACCTCTTCTGGGATGAACTGCTTATTAATCTTGCACTTTCACTTGTGCATCATTTATCCCAGCAATTCTGCCAAATGCAGCCACAACTGGTGTTGTTAATACATAAACAGCTCACAAAAATAGTCTTCCTTTGTCCTGTTGTGTCACAGTAATCACACATTTCCTCCTGCTGCTGTTCTCAATAATTCAAGCTGTTTCCATCACCCTTGGTTAGAGTGGTGAATGTGTGAGCATAGTTTTATATAAGCGTCACATATTTACATTTGTTTCAGACACATATATTTTTTTTCCGGCAGTTTTAATATATCTTCCTTTATTGAAAATCTTTCAGAATGTGTGTTTTTAAATCAAATTACAGCAGCAGTGGCTGCCAATAGCAGTGCTTGCCGCCGCTGTGTGTTGCTGTGTGTGATATGAATATGAAACAACACTATAGTCCTGGGAAGCGTCCAATACTGTGTGTCCATCTTACCCTGTTACTTACCCTTCCCCAGGAGACATGTTTATCATGCTAATCTCTGCCAGAGTAGACTGAGCGAGTGTGTGTGTGTGCATGTGTGTGTGTATGTGAAGCATTCGGTGTTCCCCCTGCAGGGATACCCAGGGCTGAGATGTACACACATCCATACAAACTGCATGGATGCTCCTTGTTTCATGCCTTGTTTACTTCAGTGAATAATGTTTTGTTTTTTTCTGTTTTTCTTTATACCAGTAGCCCCTCCTTTGCTATAAATGTTTAATTCAGGCTAACCAGAAAATGCTGTGTTTCCATTCCACGTTCAAACAAACGTCAAACGTCACAATCTGTGGCTAGTTTGATTTCAGTGCTTGCTTAGATTTATTCAGCCCAGGTCAATTATAAATAAGTCTTCTTAAAGCTGTAAATAAAAACTAATATCTGATTAACAGCACTTTAAAGGGGCCCTATCATTTTTTTGGGGGGGGTATTCTCTTTTGTGTATTGTTTTATAAAGGTTTGTGTGCATGTAAATGGTCTGCAAAGGCTAAAATCCCAAAGTTCCCTCCAGAAGGAGTTTCTCTCCCACACACTTAATGTAGCTCTTGTCCGAAGCATTCTGTTGGGTAAAGCTTTCCTTCACTTGTATGAATCTCAACAGCTAAACTAAGGTGGAAAGGGAGTTCACAAGTTAAATTGTTATGTTAAATCCACAGTCTATGGTTAAATCATAAGGTGTCCCGGATGCAAACATTTCCCAACAACCCGCGGGGCAATATGTAAAATTAAAAGCTGAGTATGACAGTTTGATGCGGTATCTCGACGCCGGCTTGAAGGGTTGCGCAACGGAGGCATTCATTTGGGATATGCATGAATCATCGTCATCGTGCATTTCCATCACATTCGTTCTCAGGCTGAAATATGCATTGTGTTTCCCTTTTATATTTCTCCGCCTCATGTAATGCTGCAAGTTAGCAAAACAAAATACACACTAAGGTGAGAAAACAAAGGTGTAATATAGATATTTACCCGTGTTGGATTCCTTTCCAAAAGACATCCTTTGCTGAGAATCAGTCCACAGTTCGGAGATATAAATAAAGCAATGACAATATTGCTAAAGCTGTGTTTACACTATACAACCATTTTGTCCCTGTAATATATTTTTTAATCTTCTCCATTGTGCAGGAATGTTGTGTTATCTTAAACAATATGGAGCCCCATAGAGAATACACAATGGCGCTGCTGTGCCACTTAAACATTGTATTGTGCGTTAACGGAAAGGTTGAGGTCGTTCAGTGTGTTGCACACTGGGAAGAAATGTGCAAGAAATGCGTCTGTAAAGCCGTTGTGTCCTTGGGCAAGACACGTCACCTGAACTTGCTCCTGTGGGTATTGTCCACAGTGGATGACCATTACATGTATGTATGATCTGTATGTGTAATGTGTATATGTAAAGCGCTTTGAGAGTCATTGATAAAGCGCTATAATAAATATAAGGATTATTATTATTATTATTATTATTATAAGAGCCTTTTACAGCAGCAGCAGGAAAAACATATAAAAACAACAAGATATACCAGCGCATTTCATTCTCTCCCTGCACACAGTCTTAAGATCCGTCCCTGTGGGTGGACAGAACCACTTCCTTATCCACGCTACCTTGCATAATGCCTCTGCGCGTGGTACAGGCAGCGAATCAGGACAAACACACAGCTCCTTCTGACAAACCCAGCTAACTCTGCTGTGTGTTCACTTGTTTGGACCTCAAAGCCATGGCAGCATGTGAGAACCCCCACAGCCACCACTGTAGATCTGCATCAGGGTCTGAAGAAGTTTCCAGTCAGACTACCCGAGTGAGCGATAGATTTCTCTTGAGGTCAGAGCTCAAGATGTTTGGCACAAGCTCTCTTGCTGCTCTCCACAGGGATTTGACCTGCAAGGCTCGACTGTGTGACCTCGTTCAGCCTCTGGCATGCGCAGAAACCCCAGAGAAAAGCAATATACGCAGATCTTATGAATAGAAAAGGAAATATAAATTCACAAAAGTAAAACTTTCTAAAATACAGTACATTGGTATGCAGACGTTTCTGCCTAAAATTATACAGTTGACATAAATGACATTTCTTGTTGGAAATGTATTCTGGATTACATTACAATTTGAAGCTCTGAATAAATTAGGTAGCTGAGACAGTTTTTTCTTTTCATTTGGGTAGCTCAAATCGAGTGATCTGATTGGGTGCTAGCCGTGATAACATCCTGGCCACGCCAAGTAACACACCTGTACAAGCAAGGCTAGTACACAGTTATTGTAAACTCAGTTGTCTCAGTAAATTAGCAATCCATACAAATAAAAATATGTTGAACAACATTTTAATAAAGTTTATTTCATGTCTTTATTTTTCTAAGAGGGAATTATGTAACATATTTAATACAAATTAATTTACATAAAGTAAGAAGTAAAAATGTTTTCCTATCTATTTACCTACTTTCTTTACAGGTATGCTGAATTTGATCAAAGTGGTTCCTGTATCACTGGATTACTTGTATACTGAATAATGAAACCCTTTTCCATACAGTAAATGAAGTGCATTTTACAAAAAAGGAAAGTCAGGCTTTACATTAAGCAGAACTATAAAGTAGAAAGCTCTTAAAAGAAGTGGAAGAAAAACAATACAGGGGAAAAGCATTTTGTTTAAACCCAGATACAATAAGCCTGAGATATACATTATACAGCTCAGTATTATGAAGTTGGCCCTAACAATTTATATATTAGTGTACTAGCTTGAAAAGCTAAGAGTCTCTATCTTTGATAGGACTCTTTTCGCCGACAGGCATCGTAAAAAAGATTCACAATAATGTCCTTGCATCAAGATAGCAGTGAATTATTGTTGTCAAACCCACAACTATCCATTAAACACCTGCTCGTGACAGCATTCTTAACCCCTGCATGCTTATACAGGCGACAATGCCCTCCTGTAAACAACCCTGCTCCGTCACCATTGATAGATGCGCGGCAAAAAACTGCAATATTGGCATCCAAACAACAGGCAAGGCACTATAGTTATACATTTCTCCTGAGAAATCTAAAAAGTATGTTCTCTCAAGGACATTGCCGACCGAGCATAAAAAAAAGAGCGGTGAAAAAAGCGAAAAGGGGAGGAAGAAATTGCAGAGCACCCTGTTTTGCTCCCCAGCTGTTTACTCAGTGCCGCAGAGGCTGTCAATTGTAAAGAGCTGAAGTATATTGGGCATCGTCCCCGGCACCCGTCACTCCAGAAATTGCCTCTCTTTACCCCTCTTTCTGAAGAAGTACAAAGTTCATTGCCATGCCCGTGCACTGTCACTTTAAAGGGGCCTCTCCGGGGCCACATAAAAACCAGCCGCTACCGTATCTGCAGGGTAGGAGCCGGGATTGGACACCTGCCTCCTCATAGATATAAATGGTAATAATATTTTCATTACCTAAACCTTTACCCATTCCTCATGTTGAGCTTTAAGAGACAACATGAAAGCTGGGTGCTACTCAAACCTCTATTTTAGAAACATTACATTTATGTGCAGGATTATTTGTCTCTCTGCTAACATATCTGCAACACATTTGACCTGCTTTCGTATGTTGGTGTGCAAAAACAGCAATTTCAGCTAAAGCTATCTGGCTAATCATGGGATGTTTTTGAGCTTCATTTATTATTAGCATGAACATTAGCAGTAATTAAAAAATTATAAATAAAGAAGCATCCCACATATCACATAAAAAAGAGGGAAACAATAAATAATCTTTATAATACAATAAAACATTAAAGGTGGGGTAGGTAAGTTTGAGAAACCGGCTCGAGATACACTTTTTGTTATATTCCATGGAATGCTCTTAACATCCCGATAGCAATGAATATCTTAAGTGCTTTGACAATAAATCCATAAAAAACTATCATCTGTGGAAGCCGTAGTACTGTAAAAAGCACGACCAATCATTTGAGCCGGCCCGGCTAAAGTAACTGGATGGCCTACCTGCCTGTCAGCCTTCCATCTGGGCACAAACTTATCTCGTGCCCTCATTGGTCATGTGCGCGTTCGTGTGTGTTGGAGGAGGGGCTCTGTGAGGAAGTGGCAGATTTTTTCCGGCTGTGTATTTTCAAATTCTAGCGCACTCGAGCTGGTTTCTCCAAAATGACCTACCCCACCTTTAATTCAACTGACTGGAGGGAACTTTGGGATTTGAGCCTTTGCAGAACATTTACATGCACCTATATCACACTACAGGAAATTGAAAACCCAGAAAAGCACAATAGGGCCTCTTTAACTTCAGGTACATTTTCACTGATCATGTCACAGATCAAACCAATATGTTTTGACATCAGATTTATTCTATTAATATTCAAAATACAACTATTTTAACTAGAATTCTCTCGCGTCCTAGCTAGATTTACTGCAAATCTGTCGATTCCTTTCACTCTGTTAGCGTATCTTTTTCGAGCATTAATTTGTTCACAAGGTCATGCAGGAGATATGTGGCTTCTTCACACTGGCTAATTATACCCGTGCCATCTTTTATTGAAGCTGACACTTTGAAGGGCTTTCTGTTGGCCCATCCCTCACTTGTAATAGTATTGATTTGTCCCCGATCATATCAGGCCTTGCATTTTCAAAAAGATGCTGCCAGCTTTTTATTCTCTCGTCTCTCCCGTGCACCTCAGAGCCTCTCGCTTTTTATTCCTGTCCAACGTGTTTCAGAGCTGGCAGAATTGTAACTGCGAAACACACATCTTCTGCTCAGCTATTATCAAAGGGGGCAGAGTTTTGAGAGAAATTGATCTGCCGGCTCGTGGTACAGTAAACAAAGCCTCGCTGTCCCATGTGTGCCGAGCAATTATGAAGTGCAAGAAGAAGCAGGTTTTTAAACTATAAAAAGAATTCGAGCCAACGTTGAGCCAAAAAGGTACGTGCAAAGAAACACTTACAATTAGCTTTAATTATGCAATGCTAATACATCAAATAAGCACTTTCACCTTTTTTGTTGTTATTCCACGACTGCCTCTTTGTCAGGGGCAACCATCTCTCGGTGCAATGCAAATAGCTTTCTTGAGAAAACAAACAGTTTCCTCATTTCCCACGTCACTTTGCAGCTTTTCAATTTATCCTGTTGTTTCCCATGAGCTTGTTTGTCACCTCTCTCTCATGTCCGCCTTCTCTGTCTGTATTGTCTTTTGCCCCTCCGTAGAATCCATTCGTGCAACATTAGATTTAAACTCTGATATGCAATGTCCCCTGGCGCTCTGCAGAGATGGATATATGAATAGCATTTAGGAAAATAAATTGATCTTTGATGCTTGTCCTTCAGGGGGAGATTATGTGACATTGGTTACTGTCAACTGTCTGTTCTATTTCTATTTCAGCCGAGCGCCACGGGTGAAAATACATTCGCGAAGTCCATTGGAATCGAAATGAAATGGGCTATTACCCTTCAATGTGATATTTCGGAGGCAATGGAAATGAAAAGAGGTCTCTCATTTGCGCTGCAGTGATCTGGTTATAGCTCCGATGCACATAGTCAGAAGGAGCCTGTGAGGTCAACATTTATCAATTCTTAAGTATGTTTGGAATATTAAATGGGGGAAATGAAATACAAGGATTCCTAAAGATGATGTGCTTTGAAATGTCCAATCAGGTGTTAATGTATTCTGCATGTCTTGTGGAATCTTAACACATGGCTGTAATAATAAGATCCACATTTTACATAAGCCCTATCTGTCCTCCCCCTCCTCTCTGTTCTCCAATTGCACATGAGTAATAGAGACCATCTGCCCGAAAGATCACAGTCAGCAGAAAGGCATTGCTGGGGCGGCGAAGATTTCAATTATCAATATACCATTTAATACATCGCCGCCAGGCCAAACAGCCTGGCGCCCCGACAGGGCGAGATGGAGAATGTTATTTCTTAAACACCATCAGCAGATAGCTGCAATTTGGCATTGTGGTGCGGCGGGATTCAACCCGGCCTCCATCCATCAAACTGTACTTGGAGCATAGAGAAACAGGAAACCCTCAACCTACGCATGGGCATCTGTGTTGGAGTGAACACAGAGTTATTACAGAAACACAGATCCCCTCTGAGAGCTGTCTTTGGATCTTGTGATCTAGAGATAGGAAACACTATTGTAGATGTGTCAGCCGCTGCATGAATGCTTTTGTTCATATAGGGAATATGGCATCAATGCACAATGATTATTGTAGAATTACAGTTTGGATTTACAAAAAACACTCATCCATCCTTAGATGCATATTGTGTAAAAGCATGACGGTAGTGAAGACCAAGAACTCGAGGATGGTGTCTCTTGGTTACATTGATGTGCAGCTACAAAGGATCATTCTGGTTTCATGTACTGTAGCTCCTCATTGAGTAGAAAGTAATCTTAGCTATTTTGGTCTAATAAAAAAACATTAGCAGCTTCCCGCTGAGATGCAGCTTTCACACAATCATTAGGACGCAACCAATAATTAAGCAAAATAGAATGACTAAAATAGGCCAATAATACAACTGGCGATGCAGTCAGCCAATTGCTGACATATTTTGCCGGATTGCCGAATTATTCTTAAAACACAGCAAAGTAGAGACTCATGATGCTGCTAGCTGCTAACTCTTCTTTTGGTGTCAAGAGTTAATAAGACCACTTCATACAGTGTCACGTGCAGTTTCCTTTTATCAAAAATAGGACTATAATAGCCAGTTTGGGTTATAGTTTTATTTTTTACCCAGATACATTTGGCTAACCTGGGGGTTTGTTTGAAACATGAACTTTATGATTTTTGCGTTTAACCCTCCGTCCAAACGTTTTTAGTGTGTTTGCTTAGTTTTACCATAATCTTATTATTACTATAAGAGGAAGGATGTCTAAAACTATGGAAACACAGACATTGTGGTAATAAAACAGATCCTCAAATGCCAATACATGGTAACAAAGGTTAACGTACAAGTACAAAAACCCACTACAGTAAAACTGCATGAAACATATATCACTGTAGACACTGGATTGTTCAGACACAACACATAAACACAGCATTCAGATTGCATGTTGTACATTAGAGTGCGGTTGCAGCTGTAGAGAAAGCAACGGTGACAAGTGAAGCATAAAGTAGTTACACTCAATAATATATAAGTCCTGAGGCTGAAACGTGTCATTCTGTGAAAGATTTGTGCAAAGAAATGTGGCTGAGTGTGGAACTGCTGCATCAGAAGAACTCTATGCTCTCATAACGTCTTCATTATCTGAAGGTGTGCTACAAGAATGATATGTTAAAGAAATTTCTGAGGCTCGTTGGAAAGGATGTACACTCAGGTGTCAGTGTACTGTTTGTCAATATTGATTTGGACTGCCACTGTGTTCTTATTATGGTTACATATACTGAGTCTTAAGCTTTTATCGTTTGGCAGGGATATCATTTATATATCCTGATGTAATGATGATGTTTTTTGTACTGAAATCCCTTGGTATTTTCTTTAAACTGTCCATTCTACCAGAATCTCTCTTAGCAGTTGACCAATCACAACAGAGCCAGCCAGCTAACCAATCAGAGCAGACTGGGCTGTGGTTTCAGACAGAGGGTGAAAAGAGGTGCTGCAGCACAGGCAGTATGAGAAGAATAAAGAGCTTTTTGAAAATTAAAGCATGGAGACATGTCCCAGTAGAGCAGGGGTGCCCAATACGTCGATCGCAGCGGTAGTGTGGGTAGATCGCATGGCATTTTTTTTTAAAGTTAGCCTATCATCCATCCTTACTATGGCATTTGCCACTTGATTGACGTACAGGTAAGCCAGTCTGAGATCTCATATTTTCTAACACGCAGTTCACCACGCATGGGCTGCAAATCACAGACGAGCTGATTACCTAGTTAGCCAATTAATACAATTCTACTAAAGAAAGGGTATAAAATGTAATGGGCCATACGGGTTCATGCGGTTATGATGGGGCCTCACCTCCTCATCTGAAGCGCAAATGCGCGCCACAGTTTATCCGCCGTTTCGTCCACTAGCACCCCCCGCTCACGACACAGATTGGGCAGGGATCATTTGGGCTTGGTCATTTTAAAAGTAGCTCCCAAGCTGAAAAAGTGTGGGCACCCCTGCAGTAGAGACACAATACAAATGTGAACCTGAAAAATGAGCAAAATATTTCCTTTGTAAACGAGCTCTCATGGAGACTGTCAATATAACCGCCGTTGATATACTGTGCAGTTTTTGTAGATGTATAAAACAAGATTAGGATTCTACAGCAATAATGGGCACATGTTTCTTTTGGCACACTGGTGATTTAAGCTAAACGCTAACATCAGCATGTTAAAATGGTGACAAAGGCTTAATGTTTGTCATAGTCACAATCTCTACGTTTAAAACTTAGCCTGTTAATGTATCATAATTAGCTCTAAAAATATAGGACAGCTTACGCTAACGGAAATACTATCAGATTTATGGGTATTTGCTATGAGCAAATTGAAATGTTAGCCTGATGATGTAGCTAGAGGAAAAATTGAGGCCTCACCAAAGTTATTACAATTCATTTTGACGGGGATTGGAATGTGTGTGCCCAATTTCATGGCAATCCATCTGATAATTGCAGAGACATTTCATTCAAAATAGAAATGTCACCCTAAAAATGTCATTTGCATTTCAGCCTCACCGTTTATATCTTAGTCTGCATAGCAATTTATGACCAATAATGTTTTACTGTGTGTCATCCTGCCAAGATTCCTCCCAAAACTGACATTTAAGATATAAAGCAAATGATCAATGCCTCTGGCATATGAAGGCTGTCAGGTATAGCCTGGCCCTATAGCATACTTGGAATTCAACATTTCAACTCCTCAAGGCTAATTCATACACAACATTATGTCATTTATTATTGTGCAAATATTCATAAAACACTTCTAAATGTGATCAAATGTATGTCATAATGGTTGAGGATAATAATAGAGAAGACCCAAACTATGGCAGTAACTGATTTGAATGTTTGATAAAAAGAGTCTGTCAACCTGGTGCGCCACGTCTTTTTTAATTAATTTACTTACTGGAATGAGACTGGATTACCATTTTACAACCTATTTTACACTGTAGAGGAGAAGGAAAGCTCACACTTATTTATAATGGAGGGTTCTGATGTGACACCTGGAACAATGAGGGATATCACTCACGGAAAAGATGAGGATTGGCATACAGGTGTTTTTCTCAAGTCTTCATGACTTAAATTAAATAGGCTTTTGGTAAACTCACTTATCTAAGATAGACATATATTGCTTACAGTTTATTTCTACTTGGCAAATCAATAATGCATTTTTTTAAAGCAACAATTAGCCACAGTTGTACTTGTACTTGTACTTGTACTTGTACTGTGTGTAGTTAGCCACAGCTGTACTTTCTGTTTAGTGCGATTCAGTGAATGCTAACATGCTAACGTGTTAAATTAAGATGGTAAACATTATACCCGCTCAACTTTAGCTTGTTAGCTTGAAGATTGATAGCATGTTGGTATACTAATGTTAGCAGCTGCTAGCTTGTGGTGTAGTTGGGAAGTATAGGTTATAAAAAACACAACATGCTTTTCTGTTTGATCATGGGTCAACAAATTTAAAACAAAGAGTGAAATGGTATTGGTCAGATTATAACAACAACCCAAGAAAAGTTGCACAGTGCCAGACGACAGTGACCAATATGAGAGCTAATCAATGCCAATGAATCATGCATCCAAAGCTGTTACAATCTCTGTTATTTTTACCAACATCTGCTGCAAAGACTCAAGGTTACATTTGCCTCCAGGGTAACCATAATTGTTGTGAGCATATGTTGTTTATGAGCTGTGCTGCAGCTTTAAAAATAAGACCTGGATATAAAGATTATGCAGGATTCATAGAGATGTGTGTTAAGAAATGGTTAATCATTAAGATAAATGACTTGCTCTTCGTATGCATAATGCACTCTGCTCTTAAACAACTATGAAAGATAAATAACAGTTAAATTGCCGCTTTGGGCGACGCTGTGATTTCTATTGTCTTGCCTGTAGTTTTTTAATCTGTTCTTTAATGGGTTTCATGCGATTCTCTGCATTGTGAGGTGGGCAGCAGCTGTTGGAAGTTTTACGATTACGTTAAATCTCCTATGAGGCGAAAATCCTCTCCTATCATAAGGTTCTTCTTAAGCAGGCTCTGACTTTTGAATAGTGACATATAGTTTAAAACAGTTAGTCCTCAGGGACTGCAGCCATCATTTTAATGTATGCCTTCCTCTGCCAAGGACAGAATACCACCTGCTGAGGAATCTGATTTTATGTGCATGTTTATGGACATCTCAGCTCCAGAGAGCCTGTTTGAGCGATAGCGCACAGCTCCACAAGGAGAAACCTGCCCTACCCACGCCTCCTCTGGTCATTCATCATAATGACACAGAGTGCGGAGAATATCTCCATATGATCATATCCTCTCCACTTACATGGAGGGGGACATCGTGTCAACAGAAAAGTGACAGGTGGGAAGAATTAAAGATAGCATAGCTTGGTTAAACGCTGAGGGGAAGATAAAGACAGTGAACGGGAAAATGGCTGACATTTAGAAAGTACTTTGTGTTAGGGAAATAATTATCATAGACGCCAAGATGTGACATACAGGACAAACCTTGATGTCTGTTTACCTCCTTTTAGGACACAGGCTGCTTCAGCCAATAATGTTATTGTTCCCATTCTGTGACCGGTCAATACTGGGTCACAGATGGTCTGTATTGTGGGTATACTGGGACACTTCCTTCTCTGTTGTCTGAGGACTCCAGGGCATGACATATCCAAGGCCATAAGTGGCGGAAACTGGTAACTTAGTTTGCCCAAACTATCTAAAGCTATCTTATCAAAACATGTTGATGACTCTCTGTGGAACCAGTTAAATGGGCTAGCAAGAGAGAGGCTCTCCAGAATTGACGTGGCAACTCTACCGTGAAGTCAGAACCTCTGGCTCTTGGACTTGTGATGTGAATCCTCCGGCCGTAACTCCAAATAAACCATCAGTGTTTGACATCAAAGCTACTGCTCCTACCGTGTCTCCTTCCTGAGTCGGTGACTCCCACTGCATAGCTACACAGAAGTTTCCTCTACACTTTGAAGGTTGGACCTAAATATCCAAGAAGACCTCAACATTAATACTTGCCCTTTACAATCACACACAGAGGTGTTTTCTGATCTAACCTATCGACTTACCTTGCAGGGTATTTAGTTTAATGGAAAATCCATCTTGTCAGGCTTAAGTATTACATTTCTGTCCAAACCACCAATGATCTGACCAATCAGCGTACTTTGAGGAGCTGCAGCTTCAAGCGTGGTTTAGGTGTGTGTGAGATGTCTTACAAACAATGGCAGCACCTAAAGAGGTTAGCCTAGCTGCTGCAATAGAATTTTATCAGAAATGTAGACTATTTGTTTATTGAAAAAGGTACGGAGAACAGCACTAAAGGCTTTTCTTGATAGAGAATACTTTTTCGTCTTCTTTCGACTCGTTTGGGGAAGAGTTAGAATGACAGATTGTTTATCCAATCACTTGCCAAGTACTTGAAAGTGCCTGTCCTTTTCCAAACAGTTTCACACCGGAGTACTTTTCCTAGGAATAGTTCCGATAGTTCCTGGGATTTTGCATTCACACCAATAAGATTTGAATCTAGAACTCTTTGCGAACCTTTTCACCCCTTTTTAGTCTTTCCTGGGGAGAGAAAGGCTCCAATTTCTGATTGGCTGGGCGAATTGCAAACCACGCCCCGTAACACTCTGAAAAGTTTTGTGAAGCCGCCATTTTATTTGCCTGCATTAGCATTATTAGCATTAGCCCAGCGCACCAACAGAGAGACTATCTTATGGCAACACAAAAGAAAACATGGGAGTGATGAGGAGGTGTCTGCGCTTCTGGCGATTTACTCGGAAGGCTTCAGTCCCCAACTCGGGGGACTTCCGGCCGGGGACTTCGGGTTGCAGTATACGCCGTGAAGTTGTTTGCGGCCTGCCAGTAAACCCAAAGCAGAAGAAGAAGTGACGTCGGCGGCTCCCTCAGGGACTTATTCCGGTGTGAACGCGATCTAGATAGTTCCGGAACTAAAGATTTCTGGGGAACTAATTTCCGGGAACTATTCCTGGGAAAAGTACTTGGTGTGAAAGCGCCAAATGCAAGCTACGAAGATGGTTCTCTAACCATTCAGAACGTCAGGATATCAATAGGCAGGAGGACACCATTAGAAAATAGATAATGTTTAATGAGATTTCCACACAAAAACATCTGAATTTGGTTTGTTGTCTGGGTCTAATTCATTTTGGTTAGGCAACATTGTGGTTTGTATTGAAATTACTACTTTGTGAAGGTTAGCATACCATTGTCATCATGGTAACAATAATAATACTGTCCTTTTGAAACATAAGAAAAATGCTATAATTAAACTAATACTTTAACTGAGATAGTATACATTTGTGTGGATCGATTAAAATATGTGAAATACAGGTCATGTCAGTGCCAGTACTTATATAAACTTGAAGAGTTTTGGACGCGGTAATTAAATCATAACATACAGGCTCAGTTATAAAGAATACCTACATGACCTTTTGACCCTCTCTCATGTCTTCACTTAGTGTACTTTGTTTAGCCTGACTCATCAACCCTCCAGGCAACCACATCCACACTCTGATGAGATCACCAAGGTGTGCAGACTGTGGACCATTTACACACTTTCAATGGCTTCACTTTTCCTCAATACTGCCCTGATCGTTTGAAATTCAATTATGCTAATCGCAGCTAAGGTCGGGGACATACAGGCACTCTGCCTCTCTTTTGTACTTCATCTGCTTCATCTGTGTGCCTTTGAGAATAATTATTCTTAAAACATATCATTAAGACCCTTTCAGGAGGAGGGAGCAGGCTAATTTGTGCATGTTGGAGTGCGTTGGATCCTGATGCACTTAAATATGTTTACTGTTCAGAGGTATGGTTAATATTGTGATGCTATAGTGTTGCTGAGGTAAGCGAGACCTCCAAAGGCTTTACATTTGTATTAATACTTACCATAAATTCAAGGTGAAGGTTTTCAAAACACTTCACATGCACCAATTGTATACAAAACAACAAACTCAAATATAGTATCAGAAGTTTGCAGAATTCCAGTATTCTATCGAGCCCAAAGCTCCAGGGGGGAAAAGCATTATCATGAGTTGATGATTTGTGCACACATACAAATAAAGTGGAAGTACTGATCTTTCCCTAAACTATAGACCTCAACCTTACCATATTCTACCCATGCACTACCCTGTTTGCTGCTTATCTTATATACTTTGACCACCAGGACAGTGGTTAGATGTAGGTCTGATTGTTAGAAGAATTGTAGCCTATGGGATACAACTGCTGGTAAATCAAGGATCACGGATATCTTTACTATCCCTGAAGGGGCCATTTGTTGTAACCATGATCATGACCACATAACCATCGGACAAACAATAAACAATAAATACAATATAAAGATCACATTAAGTAATTTAAAAGGCCAATTGGAAGCAGAGTCCTGCATTCATCTTGGCAGAGGAAGAACGTGTATATAAGCACTACCTCATCTAACACACAGTACACTTACAATTTCTGACTTAAACATCGACAGAACAAACAGTGGGGAACTTTTTCACACAGTCCTATAAATGGTCTGCAAGTCCTACACACTACTGGTAAGGGCTGAAAAATGAATCTAAATGTAATCACAATATGGACTAGAGCATTTTTTCAATTGCATGAAGCGCAATATTTACCACAAGTAAAATATGTCAAATAACTTTTTGAATTAAGGATTATGTGTTGCACAGGAGTCCTGTTGTGCAAATCTTATTACACAGACTTAATCAAATGTCTTTATTTGGTTCAGATCCTCTCAAAAATATCACTCTATGATATGATTTTATATCTTTGAATAATCACCCCTCCATTATCGTGAATCACCGCATTTCAATATCTGTCAAAAATAATCACAGTATATGGATATACCATTATTACAATAGGCGCTTTCACACCGGAGTACTTTTCCCCCCGAACTAGGCCGATGGGGGGGGAAGATTTGGTTTCACACCAAAAAGGATCTGGAACTAGTCCCTAGTTCCTTTTCACCCCCAGATAGTCCCTGCTAGAGAGGTATACTTTCCTGGGGAGGAAATGGTTCGTGGGTGTGTCGGCCACACTAACAATCTCTGATTGGCTGGGAGAATTGCAAACCACGCCCCGTAAAACTCCGAAAAGTTTTGTGAACCCAAAGCAGAAGAAGAAGTGACGTCAGCGGCTTCATTTGCCTAATCCTCACTCAGGGACTTATTCCGGTGAGAACGCGATCTACTAGGACAGTTCCAGGGATTAAAGAGTTCGAGGGGAACAAGTACCGGGGACAAGTACCGGCTAAGTATTGGTGTGAAAGCAGCTTATGTAGTACTTTGCATTACAGACCATGTTCGGTTACACCATTATATTGGCAGAAACAATCTTAGCCATTTTAGTGTGCTTTACCCAATTGTCACTTTTGATATTGATATTCAGATCTTATGACAGTTACATTTGCCACTTTAAATAAGTTTCCCTTCAAATAATTTGTGAAAACACTGAAGAATGAGTAAATCATTGTATCACAAAATTCTCGTCTGAACATTATTCTGGATCTGTATCAAATGCAGTACACTGCCAAAAAATGTACCAAGCCTTTTACAGTGCAAGGGTTTTTTTTCCACTAATGCTCAGAGGCAGCAAGCTAATAACGCCATCTGGCCACGTCAACACAAGTGTAGTCGAGTCACTCAAAAACCAGACACAAACAGTGAACAGAACATGATGTTTCAAGAGGGCAACCACATTGATCCACAGTGCTGCTGCAAACATATATTAATGGAGCTGACTTATTGGCTCTTATTATCAATCCAGTGTTTTAGTCTTTAACCTTGCAGTAGTGAAACCATTTGCACAACCATGGAGAACATAACTATTTTCCTAAGGGGAATAGGAACACTACAGACCACAGCCCACTGTTACAGCTTAGTTTTTTTCTAAACAAAGAGGTCACTTAACTTGATTTGCATTAGTGATCCTGAGTTGTTTCTTGCTGCTTGCAGTGAATGATACTGTTTTGGTATATTTACAAAGCGGGTAGGGAAACCGAATTGCCTAATGTACTGTAAAGAACAAAATGTACTGTATCGTAAAAACATTATTTGACTTGACGAGTCTGCCTCGGGCGAGTGTGTACCTCTATTGTTTGGCCTAGCTATCTTTCAGCACGCTAACTCAATTATCACTGAGGTTATTTTACAGAGACAAAATATCAGCGCTAATATTGACTATTTGTTGCCGTTAAATTCCTTTAAGTGAGTCTTAAACACACATTTCACTTTAAAATTGGTTTGTGCGGGAACAAAATCTGTCATTTTTTATATCTTCCTCAACAGGCTGATGTTTAATAACACCAAATTCACAGTAACTTGAGGCAGAGATAAGGAAAAAGGAGAGGGAGAGAAAGTAAAGCACAATGGAGAGCATGAACAGTGGGGCTGAGATATGATAGCCATTACAGAGATGGCAGGTCTGGCCAGGTCGAGGACATGGAGGTCATTCACTGTGGGACTTGGCCACACATATACTTTCACCTGCCAAGCAGCAAAGGCAACTTCAATAAGCCGGGCAGCACATGGCTACAGAGCAAAGGGGGGGGGTGTCCTTGACTGCAATGCATTCAACAATGTCATCTTCACAACAGACAGTTACATATAACTCTGATTACTGTTGTGAAATGCTATTCCCATTGGCAAGACCTTGCAAAAAACAATTTACCGTCTACATAACAAACTGAAAATGTAAGATCAAGAAAATGTGTTGCACATACCGTAGCCAGCTAGTTCTCTTTCTTTGATGGTGGTCCAGTTAGTATCTAGTTTCCAGGCAAATTACTCACAATGTATACTTAAAACTAATTACAAGGGGGGCAATTACTCACCTAGATCACTTGTAACATTACTTCCTCATTACTTTCAAAGGTACCTTTAAACAACGTCTAAACCCATGTCCAATTGAACAACTTAACATATTTAGAAATAGAAAATACACGGTCTCAACAAGCAGCCAGCCTATGGTTTAGAAGCATTTATACAGTAAGCCTAGTAATAGCTCCAAAGATTGTTAGCACTTTAAAAGTCCTATCAAAGCTACAACATTCAGAAACCCTGCCACTTTGAACAAAAACCCCACTCCTGAATGTAGGATTATCAGTGGCTAACATTAGCAAGCTAGCTAAGAAGATAAAACATGTAAATAAGACACATTTTGAAAGATAGAGTTTATACGAGTGACTTTATTCCTTTTATTACGGAGAAAAACAATCCTATTTTTGTAATACATTAATGGTTTACTGCCCAACACTGTCGGTATCATATAAACTATAAATACATTCTTGCATTTTAACTACTATGACACTTAACTACTATGACACTCAGGGATATGCAGTGATATTCAGGAAGAACGTCTTTGGAAATGATATCCTCCCTTCACTCTCCTTATCATTTTTAATTCTGATAATGCAGCTTCAGAAGAGAGTGTGGATTCCCTTATTGACTGGCGCAGCAGTCATTTTAAATGAAGCCTTTTTTAATCATCCATGGCCCAATGGAGTGTGAAACATGTAGTGTGCAATCAAGTGATGATAACAAATGCGGCATTAAAACTCTGGGGCATATTCTGTCAGTCCCTGATAAATAAAATGTTTGTATTGACTGTGGGGGATGCTAAGTAACTGTGCTTTCCACGAACGCATAAGCAGGCAATTTCAACAAGAGAAATGCGTCTGCCTGTGAGTGACAGATTCATGTGTTAATATGATTCTAATGCGCCGCAGAAGCACGGGGCGGGGGGAAATTATAACTCGATGGAATATTTTCCTGAAATAAATAAATCTACATCCCAAATGTCAAACAAGATATTGAAAGAAAATGGAGTGTCAAAGGCAGCCTGACTTCTTCAACTAACTCAAGGCACCTTGAGTGTGGGGGCCGTCAATGTATTCCAAACACCACGACAGTTTCTTAAAGCCCAGCTGTCCCTCGCTGCAACCCAACCGCCAATCATCTCTCAGAGACAGACTCATTCTAAAGTTGGGCCTAAGGCTGAGTTGAAGCAGAGTACAAACATGAAGGAGAACCCTTATGGGAAAGGAACAAGGTAAAGGGGGAAAAAAAGGAAATAAATGTGGAGTCCGAGAAGTGAAACATAGCCCAAGGTGGAGTTAAAGCTGTGTGCGAAATATGTCTTTGATTTTATTTATTTGAAGACCTCAAAAACAATGAAAACAAGAAGGATGCCTAGAAAATGCTTATCAGTGGTGAATCAATTCATCACATTTAGTCTAAATGCTGCTACATTAGACAGAAATCCCACAGTTTGGAAGCAAGCAATGCTATTCTGTCCCAGTAGTTACAGTGTGTCTGTAAAACTAAAGCCAAGCTCCGACCTTCAATGTTAATAAATATCATTGTCTAGCTTTTCATTCTGGCACAGCATTTGCCACTGACACCTCTCATTCAAGTACAGCAGGACTATAAGACTGTACGTTTCAGACAGAGGGTAAAAGAACTGCTGTATGAGCAAAATAAAGCACTTTTTGATCATTAAAGCATGGAAACATTTCACAATAGGGGCACAAAATACAAATATGTACCTAAACTGGGCATCGGGCCCCTTTATGTAGAGAAGTATGATCAACAAAATGTTCCTAAAGTACCAAAAGTAATAGCACTAAATATGCAGAATAGCATTTTCTTTCAATTTCTATATTATTATTGAACATTATATGACCATGTTTTTATCACTAACTAGTGTAAATATCATTATTTTAGTGTTGTAATCTGTCAATGTTGACCCAATTTTAGATATTGAGTAAAATACTGGATAGGTAGTACAGTACTGCATCAATGTGTTTTAAAGAGTAGCTATTAACTCTGAGTATTAAACAAATGAAGTTCAATCAATGTAGTAGAGTAGAAGTTTAAAGTAGCATACATTGAAAAATACTCAATAAATAGTATACACTCAGTAAATTAGTTTTTAATGCTTATTGTTACACACTCGCTCATGTAGGTTTGGATGCAGAAAGGAAACAAAATGACCTTACTGACACTAGATCTGCCTTGCTTAACGCCACTCTTCCATGTCGAAGTCTTTGCAGGCCTGCAGTAACGGTTGCTAAACTGTGTTTGGGGGAGGGGCTTAGTGAATTCATAATTAACACTAATACACCAACATCTTGTAGAAGCTAGTTAGCAGAGCAGATGGTGAGGGTTCTTGCTTCACTTCATAACACTGACTTTATTTCTCGTAAAAGCAGTTTTCACAGAATACTGAGGTGTCGTGTCAGTACGTGTTATACAAAGTGCACCTTCTCCCATGGGTGCTACTTGACTTCTGCATTTGTCTTTGGTTTCAATGATACTGACTCTCGCAGTCTCTTTCTCAGTGCATCAACAGTGGAATAGAAAAGAAGTCGAGGTGGGGAAATCGTCCTTGAAACAAGTAACAATAGCTTCAGGTGGAATGTGACACGTGTCTCGAGGGTCTGACAATATTAATCTATCTGTCAATCACCACAGCACCCAGTCCACTCCAGCACCCCCAGAGTGTGTATTAATTAAGAGGCTGTCACACTTAACGAAGAAGTATTTGGTGCATAACAAGACAGTATCTCTAAAGTCATTATCCTGGACACTACGTGGGTAGCGGAGTGCTTTTATGTTATTACTCAAGTGACATTTTTTACAACGTTTCTCAGGCAAGGTAGTTTTATTAAATCATCATCTGGGGATGTACCTGTCAACGCTGGTCTTTCTGCTCATGTATATATAATCAGGGTTGGGAGGGTTACTAGTAATCTGTAACATAATCTGAGTATCACAATATAAAAGAAATACAACCTGATTACTTTCTTAGTTTGGGATCGCATCAATATCAAATGCAATGCCTATACATACAAGAAATACTTTTGAATGCAAGACAACAGCACAATGTGAACGTAGCAAATAAGAAAACAAGATATTTAGCAAATACTACAGTACAAAAAAACCAGATATAAAATCTGAGTTGACAGAAAATGCGCCGTTTTAATTTAATCCAACTCACACACACTTTTGTATGAACATATAGGTTCACCTACTGAATTTTTGAGAGTATTAGCCCACTAATTATTAGCCTACAGAACAGTACAGTTTACATAGAATAAATACAATCCGCTCCTTTTACAACAAACCTAATATGCTCTTTTTAGTTAATTAGTTACCTTGTAATCCCCAATTTTTTTTAATGTAACAGTAATCTGATTTAATGTAACTGTAAAGGAATACAGTTACCTTTTTTTGTATCCTGATTACGTAATATCGTTAGATGTAATCTATTACTCCCCAAGCCTGAATGTAATTTAGTTTCTGATACTTAACTCATCAGCCATTTTGTCTACAGTGTTCAGATCTAGTGTCGAATCCTCAAATCTCAAGCCTCAAATCTCAAGCAGCACTGAAGTGAAGGACATTGTTTCCTGCAGCTGACAGTGTTTCCACAGCTCGGCTATATAAAGAACGTGGTAATGTGACCCTATGACAGGGACTTGGCAAAAAATGAGGCTACCTTCCTCAAGGGTCCCTGTCCATTTCAGACGATAATTGAAAGTAATGTAAAAATAGTCGTGAGCCGAGGACTCGGGTTAACTCTCTGAGGACAAGGTCAAACCCCTCTCTCGGTATTTTAATTTCCACATGATTAATTACACACCCGAAGTTTGTTGGGAAGCATGTTTAACAAGTTCTGCAGGATGTTCGACACCGATTTTTTCAGCTAATTTGATTTAAGCACGCCGGGAGACCGATTCCGAGGGTGGAGGAAATGATATGTACATATGTAATACGAGATGAATGCAAACACAGATCTGCTTCATTTATACATATTTGGTCTACCTACGCTGTAAAATGTATTATCTCTTCGATTTACAGACGGCATCTATTGCACGACTGTCCATCCTGGGAGAGGGATCCCTCCTCTGTTGCTCTCCCTGAGGTTTCTCCCATTTTCCCCTTTAAACTGTGGGTTTTCTCCGGAAGGTTTTCCTTGTACGATGTGAAGGTCTAAGGACAGAGGGTGACGTATTGTCATACTGATATTCTGAACAAACTGTGAAGTCCACTGAGACAAATTTGTGATATTGGGCTATATAAATAAACATTGATTGATTGATGCATCGCACTGCTGTTTCTTTTCTCTATGCTTCCCGAATCCTTCTCTCCTCAAATCAACACGATAGCTTTAAATCTGATCATCTCAAAGCTGATTGTTCACCAGAGAAGGATAATAGACAGGCAGACTGTGAAATCCAAAATGTTCACACCACTCAGCTGTCAGATTTCAAGAACATCACTTGCAGGGGTTTGTTGCTACTGTATGGACACTGACGGTTTGAAAAACACATTTATTTTCCCCATTTATAAAAAATGAATCAGTGAAATGGATTATATTCTTAGATTATAATGAGTGTTTCAGCCCTTAATCTTCTTAGAAATCAATGATAGGGCCGCAGTAATCCCACTTTGATTTTCTGACTTGATCAGAGGAACGTGATTCTAATCTAGAGGTCCAATAGGATTAGGCAAATAATGAGCGTGATTACACAACAACACAAGGCCTAGCTCGTACTGTTAATTCAATCACTTCATGTCAAACCTGACACTTGCACCACCAGCAATGGCTTTTAAACATAAATTCTCCAACCACTGAAATGTAGCAATTATGCTAATGTGTAGCTTCAGTCTGATCTGTAATGCATTTGATGCATCTGGTGTTACTTAATTACCACCAGGGGCTACTTAAGAACAGTCACAGAGGCATCATTAATGTGCAATATAGGCTAAATAAATCAAGCACATGCAGAATAGAAACATAGGCAGCAGTACAAGAAGCATTGATCACAGCAAAATACTGAACATTAAACTCCTTTCCAGTTTAGTGTTGGAAGAAAATATAATTAAGGATTTAGTCTGTGATTGACAGGAAGTGTTATTCAGTGTCCTTTCCTCTCCAAGCGTTTACTTAGCAACACTTCTACAAAAAGGTTCCATGACAACACACTGAGTGGGTGCCTGATTAATGTCATTTACCGCTAACCAGCCCTTACTTACTAATACACAGAGTAATGCACTCTAACTCTCAACTCTCTTGAGCTTTAAAAGGCTTTCAAGTTGTTCTATTTAATTTCAGATGGATTTTTAATGCGGCTACTTTGCTGCGGCAACTCGCAGACGCCTTAGCGCTCGCTGCCTCGCATTAACGCTCACTCCAAAGCTGTATGAGCCTGATTGAACTGTCCATCTTGCTTCTATTTTTTCATCGTCTTCCAGGTTTTCTTATCCACTGGCGAGGGAAATCGAGTGAGTGTAGCTTATGGTATGCAGTGTTATGTACTCCAGTTTATCATGGAAGCAGCTATACACACATTTTTTGCGTTTGCGGACAGATGTTAAGAGAAAACGGGAAGGGAGGAAAGTAATGATGAAAGATTTAAGTGGCTCAGTCCCTCACTGCAAGCAGTCAAACTTTGAAGTTTGAAAGAGAAACATTCCAAAATCAACGGCCTCTGTAATCTAAAAACACAACGGAGACAGAAAGCTGCAAGCGGGAGCCGGTGCCGAAGGGAGATCGAAGGCACTTTCAGATATGTCAGTTCACACGCCCACAAACTGACACACACACACACACACACACACACACACACACACACACACACACACACACACACACACACACACACACACACACACACACACACACACACACACACACACACACACATACACTCCTACTCTACCCAGCTCTCAAACACTCAATAGACAGATCCACAAGCACAAATGTGAGCACTTCAGAGGACAGACTTGTGGGGTTTGTTGTCAAGATATCATGGAGACAGAGGAGGCAGCCTCCTCCCGGGATGACTGAATTTGATCAAAGCAAAGCTTTGTCCCGAGTCAGGATCACTTTCGACTTCGTAAGCTCATGAACAGTTAACGAAATCAGCAGCAGGCGGCAGCTAATGAAGTTGACAGCGCTTTTTGTGTTGTTCACAGCTAATTCTAAGAATAACATTGTTACAGTATTGTCTTACAAAGCTGAGCAGCAGCAGGAAGTGATAGGGGAAAGTGATTTCACAGTCTCTCTCGACAACAACAACAAGCAAGGAAATCAATGTTTCCTTATTTTTGGATCATTTAATTCCGCCAGTTTATCTTTAGTTATGAGGAATGTCACATGTAAAAGGGAACACACAATCTCTCCCCCACATTATCTGTACTGTTGTCATGCCTCGAGGTGACCAGCCTGCCATCCCCAGCGGTCCACTTGGCCATATTGTTGATGTGCAATAAAATGCTACTGTAATTGTCCATTAATTTAAGGTTGATCAGCACTCATTACGGCACATGCAGGGAGGCCATTGAAACACTGCATGCCTTATATTGCATCATTTCACACAGTAGCTTGATGGCTTAGTTTACAAGACAGCTACATTTGTAATGATGTCATTATTCATCTTTCAGCCTGTACAGAAAATGAGATGTAGAAAATATGCAGTGAGTGATTAAGTGGTTACATATTGTAATAAGTATTTGAAATTGAGTTTGTGTTTCATCCAAGTCCTGCTATGAGGAATACACACAGTTATGGTTGATGGGTAAATATCTGTTTTACAGGAATTGTGTCATAAACTAATGTATTGGTCTTAAATTTAAAATGTAAAGTTCTTAGAAATTCATTCTGAGGGTGACATGAATGACGCTTTTTATTTGGAATCCGATCATTTCCAAAGTCGAGATATTTCCATTTAGACCACATCAGTATAGCTGAAGTTAAATGTTATTCAAAAAACCCAAACACTGTCATTTTGATCCCAGATAAAAGGATAATGCAATCTGAATGTGAGTATGCACATCTGTTATTTTGTTTGCCATCTGGAAACTTTGTTTACCAGCACTCTGATCCGACCTAGTGATATATTGGCCCGCTGCGATGTGTTTACCACATAAAGAACATTTGCCAAAGACAATAAAAGCAGAATATATTGCACAGGCTTGCTTGAAATGCACCTAAACTTCTTAATTTCATAGTGAGAAGGAGCCGGTCTGTCCTTTGGATGAAGCATGGTTGTACTGTAAGTAGGATCCTGCACCACCTGCCAATCTCCTCCTCGTAATAAAAGTGTGCTTGCTCAAACAAAAGGCGGAGCGTGCCTTCCACTACATTGGCATAGCAAAGAGAGGAAATTCACAAATCACTTATGGGCCGAGAGACAGCTTTACTGCGGCAGTAACTCTCTTCACAGAAACACACGCACAACACACACCAACGCTGCAGGTCGACCGCAGCGACATGGTTGCTAGGAAACACCTTGGGGCCAGCTCCCTGAGTATCTGACCTGATTAGTTAATTGCAAAAAGTGAGCAAGTGGCAAAATTGCTCTAACTGTCATCGACTCGCTCAGGTTGTAACTCCTGAGTATTGAGCAGGTGATGACTGTTTAAAACCACTTCCTTAGTAAGCCTGTTTGAACACATGGATAAGAAAGTGTGTGTAGCCTAGCAGACTATGACCTCCTCTCATCTGTCTGTTTAATACCAGCCAGCAGTGGGTTCACTTACACTAGCTTAGCACTACGACTGGAACAATCTAAACCTCACTAATTAATATAACTTTGGTGTACTCCAAACAAAAACGTGTTTATGCCAATGTGCAATAGTTTGGGGGCTTATCTTTTAGACATACACTGAACAAAAATATAAACGCAACACTTTTGTTTTTGCTCCCATTTTTCATGAGATGAACTCAAAGATCTAAAAATTGTTCTATATACACAAAATAACCATTTCTCTCAAATATTGTTCACAAATCTGAAAAAATCTGTGATAGTGAGCACTTCTCCTTTGCCGAGATAATCCATCCCACCTCACAGGTGTGGCATATCAAGATGCTGATTAGACAGCATGATTATTGCACAGGTGTGCCTTAGGCTGGCCACAATAAAAGGCCACTGTTAGGGGGTAGGGTAATGTTGTGAATCGAGTGGCCCATGGTGGTGGTGGGGTTATGGTATGGGCAGGCGTATGTAATGGACGACGAACACAGGCCACTCGATTCACAACATTACCCTAACCCTAACCCTACCCCTACCCCTACCCCTCACACCAGATACTGCCTGGTTTTCGGACCCCCCCAGACCCCCCCCAATAAAGCAAAACTGCACGTTTCAGAGTGGCCTTTTATTGTGGCCAGCCTAAGGCACACCTGTGCAATAATCATGCTGTCTAATCAGCATCTTGATATGCCACACCTGTGAGGTGGGATGGATTATCTCGGCAAAGGAGAAGTGCTCACTATCACACATTTTTTCAGATTTGTGAACAATATTTGAGAGAAATGGTTATTTTGTGTATATAGAAAATGTTTTAGATCTTTGAGTTCATCTCATGAAAAATGGGAGCAAAAACAAAAGTGTTGCGTTTATATTTTTGTTTGGATAGCTAAATGCTAAACACCAGATGATAGTAGGTTAAATAAATCCATAAATCATTTTGGAATTATTTACCTTAGCATAACTGCATATATTCCATGTCTTTCTGGTAAGGCCTATTGTCTGTATTTGCAGTACCCCCATAAAGCTTCTGTAGATCACCTTTAAACTCCAACCCTGACAATTATACAAGAAAAAAGGAAGGATGAACAATGGTATACGTTTCACCTCAAATGTATTTGACCTACGGTTAACAAGGTCAGGGACAATACATGTAGGAAGCTACCAACAGTCTCAAAGTAGGTGTCAACACTTTAATTGTAAGACTTTGATTTGGGTTAACTTGAATCCTGAAATGTCCCTTTAACTGAAAGTATACATTTAAGATGTTTTTGAATACATATTCTCCTTAAAGGACAGGGTCAAACTACTTTACTTTTGTGTTTGTTTTTTACAAAATAGGACTTTTTTCATGCCTTAGATTAGTTTAGGTATAAAAGTACAAACATTGGCTTATGTTATGTTTCTAATTTGAGCATAACCAGCATAAGTGAAATTTGAAAGTAGCTAACTGCAGTTAATTTGAGCTTAAGTTTGTTTTCTAACCTTGAAAACATATCAGTTTTCAAAAAGCATGACCAAAATACACCGTTAGTTAAATTACATGTTGAACATTTTAATTGTAACTGCTTTAGAAATTATGATTTAAGGCAGATTTATTTTAACAACCTTTTTTATAATGCCTGAATGATGAATTAACAACGTTTACTATCTTGGTAGCACAATCAATCTCACCAGATGAAAAACATAGAAGTAGTAAGGTGGAAATGAAGCATACTGCAATCATTAACACCTATTATGAAGTTGTATTTATTGTAATTTCACTACCCAGTTGTAAAGCACATGTTCATAAAAAGAGTTTGACCTTTGCCTACATCATGTCTTTGCTGTAACACATGCACATGACAGTAAGTTATTTCCATAGGGATTGATATATGAGATATGGCCTTTGTAATTGCACTCACCAAAGAGCTTGTAAATTATTATCACTGTCAGCACCCGTGTGAGTTTGTCATTCTTTACACCCATCCTTCATCAGCCCTCCATTGAAATATAGGCGGCAGAAGACTTGACTTGTGCCAGAAAATGACCTTTGCCTCAGATAGGAGTCATTGGTAACCCAATTAAAAGGAAATGTCATGCTGGTAATTGCATCTCACAATGTGAATCATCTGCACGGGGTGGCTCCCTCTGAATCCAACGACCGGGTGATATGTGGCATTAAAGTCACCCCCTATCTGTCTCTCCCTGTCCTTCTCATGCTCTCTCTGTTGTCCGTCCTCTGAAGTCATTGGTTGTTAAACGTCCTGTTATTTAAAATGAATGTATATGGGTTTAATAATGTTTACTCCAAACTAGGTCCAAACTTGAATTTGGTTCCATGATTTTATTAAATTGTGTTTAACTTTGCAAAGCTACTCAACTCTTTCAATAATTGTTTAATAATCTATCAAGGTAGCTATCTATCATGCCTACTCAACCCAGTCTCACGGCATTTCGTGTTCACCAACACGATTTTTAATCTATTGATTCGTGTTCAACAACACGATTTGCCCCTTTTTTCGTGTTGCACAGCACGATTTTAAAAGCAATGTATTTATACTGCCTGCAGCACGTCTTTTTCTCCGGTCGGGTCGAGGAAGACCGGAAGCTGTGTGGTTCATAAAAACATGTTCTATACTCAATATCAAGCCACAGTTATTGCTTTTATTTGAAATCGTATAATTTCGGACTTTTGTTGTCGTCTGTGAGGAAAATAAATGGGGCTCAGAGCCTCAGAATACGGAAATCTGTATTTTAAATAAAAAATGTTCCTTCTAATTCGATATTCTTTTCAAAATAACACACTTTTATTTACTCACCAATAACAAACAATTATCCTTGCTTTTATTTATTGGTTTAATTCCATAATCTCGGGCTTTTTTGGCGTCCGTCAGGAACTGAATTTCAAAATAAAAATAACCGGAAACAGACGTAGGCCTATAAGGGACATTTCGAGCATCATTGCGATTGTCAACATTTCTGAGTTTAGGATGGCCGAAGACACTACACTACCCATAATCCCCAGCTATCGTTTAGGACTACAGTCCCCGTAAGGTTATGCAGAGCGTCAAACAGCTGTGTGAAATGGAACGAAACCACGCCAGACTATCCAAAACTGGAATCGAACGCCCCCCCAGAACTACACATGCTGGCTATTGTGTTTCGCAAAATGTTCTATGGGACGTCTCTACTGAACGTTTTCGTTTTTCCCACAATTAGAAGTTGCCAGTATTAAACACATTGGTGTTATCAAATGTAAAACATATAATTAATAAATGGGTGAAAATCGCTTGTGTCCATAATGCGCAGCATTAATACCCACATGACAGCTCATTGTTACTTTGTAATTCTACTCCACTACAATTCAGAGGTTAACCTGGTATTTTTACTCCACTGCATTTATTTGAGTTACTTTGCAGATTCTGATTAATTATGTGAAATATAAACAACCCTTAAATCAGACTTTAGTTACACCTGAGTAAAATTCAGGTAAGGTGATTGTCAAGTGCCAACAATCAGGAGAGATATTTGATAGTTGGTGCTAGAGAAGACTAAACATGTATCTGCAATTGACATGAATGGAAACGAGTAATAAAGTATATTCATTACTCGTTATTCTCTACTAATAGTTAATTAAAGACTGTATATTATGGCTATTTTGCACATCCCTTTCAAGATTTTCAAAGGTGTATTGACATATCATATACACAACTACGGTGTAGTTATGCAATGAATGAAACACTTGGGTCACAGGTTCCTCAACAGTGCATTACAAGACATCTATCAATATGTGTGTACCTCCACCATTAAACTGTCATATTCTGCACATTTCTTATTCTATCTACATACATAAGAGTATAATTCATATGTATAATATCAGTTAAAATAAGTGCTTCAACATAGTTAACATTGCAGGAAAGCAATATATTAGACGTTAAGTACTTTGTCAGGCTTAATATTTATCTGTAGATAGATACCCCCAAAGTGTTTTTCTTATTTAAAAGAAGACCTTAATCTGTTATTTAATGTTTAAATAAAGGTTAATTCGTTTTTCTGTTTTGCACCTCCTCCTATTAATATCTTTGTACATTCTGCACTAAACTGTTTTATTGTAGAGATCACTTATAGTATCTTCTTGATTTTTTATATTCTATATTTATACTTTCCCCCTATGAAAGTATGTACTCTTAATATGTTTTTAATCAAATAAAACACAATAATTCAATAACGTGCTTTAACCACTAGGCGGTGCACACAAGGTACACACAGCCATAATAACTTTGTATTATTAGTGTAGGACACTTTTGTTTTCGTACAACATCTGAAAATGTGTAGTTTTATGCATGCTTTCACATAATTTTACAGCATATTGCTATACTATTTCAGACTCAGTATTTACATTCTTACATTCAAAGAAAATCAGTAATATCTTTAAAAACTACAGTCCTTGTATATCAGCTGTGCACCGTTATGGTGTAAATATAACCTATCTATTAATTAGATCAAATGTAAAAGTCAGCCGAATTAATGTTGATACTGCAAGGAGACGTATTGTGTGAAGTGAAATTGAAGATGTTGTTTAATTGTTGAATATATTTATGATCCACGTCAAGTATTCAGTTTCGGCGGCATTTTCTCAGTTTTTCCAAAGGTCTTCTCATCAGGGCTCTATAAATAAAGAACTACGGCAGATCTGTAATATACAATGCAGCCGAACCGTGTATTACAATGCCGTTATGTGATGACTTTCAAAGAGAAAAGCAAGAGCGCTCGGAATTAAGTATTATTTTATTCTTTTAAAATGTTTTCCGGATTTCATATCATATAAACACCAAATCCCAGCATGCATTGCGGCCAGAGATGGGGTCGTTACTAAAAAAAAGTAATATAATACATATTACTTTTTTTTAAAAAGTAATATATTACACTACTTCGTTACTCTCTAGATAAAGTAACTCGTTACTTTACTCGTTACTTTACTCGTTACTTTACTCGTTACTTTACTCGCAGGGCCGGCCCGCCCCTACAGGCAGATCACGCAGACTGCGGCGCACCTACAGTGTAAGCGCGCCACAGTTTTGCCTCTGCGAGACTCCACTTGCACCCCCAATTACTATTGCATTAAGGAAGACATAACACAAGTATTTATTTTCATATGCTCTAAAATAGGCTACCAGCCTACCACAACAAGCTAACAGTCTGTGAAACGTAAAGACACTAATTAATGAAACCAGTTCAAGACGCATTATTCTTATCATTCTTTATGAGCGCATAACGGTAAGGTATCTAATTACTTATTTATTTAGTATTCCATAACTTAGTAACAGAGATGGTCAAACTAAAGTGGTAGAGACATGGCAGAATTCCTACAATGAAGCGGGACATTGAACTGTTCACCCGTGAGAGGGCGATCAACAAAAGAGAGCGAGCGGCCCGTTGAGGGAGTTTACAGATGAAAAGACTCAGCCATGTTTATGCAGCACTGCACGTGGAGATGTGGTCTCGCAAACCGCGCAGATTACATAGGCCTACATGTATATAAACCGATATAAACCTGCGGCGGAAACCCCTCTTGTCTGTCAGTGAGTGTGATTATTTTATAAAAGTAACGAAGTAACGCGTGTCGGGGCAATGTTAGCAACTGTAGTGTGATTACTGAATTATAAAAGTAACGCGTTATACTACTCCGTTACCGACATAAGTAATATTATTACAGCAACGCGTTACTTTGTGACGCGTTACACCCAACTATGATTGCGGTTTAAACATCCAATAAACGAGCTTAAAACCATAGCTGAGGATCTTGGGTAATCGCTCGAAATGCCTACGTCTGTTTCCGGTTATTTTTATTTTGAAATTCAGTTCCTGACGGACGCCAAAAAAGCCTGAGATTATGGAATTAAACCAATAAATAAAAGCAAGGATAATTGTGTGTTATTGGTGAGTAAATAACAGTGTGTTATTTTGAAAAGAATAACAGATTAGAAGGAAAAAAAGATTTAAAAAATACAGATTTCAGTATCCTGAGGCTCTGAGCCCCATTTATTTTCCTCACAGACGGCAACAAAAGTCCGAAATTGTACGATTTCAAATAAAAGCAATAACTGTGGCTTGATATTGAGTAAGAACATGTTTTTATGAACCACACAGCTTCCGGTCTTCCACGACCCGACCGGAGAAAAAGACGTGCTGCAGGCAGTATAAATACATTGCTTTTAAAATCGTGCTGTGCAACACGAAAAAAAGGGGCAAATCGTGTTGGTGAACACGAATCAATAGATTAAAAATCGTGTTGGTGAACACGAAATGCCGTAAGACTGGGTTGGCATACTAACTATCGAATCATCTACTAAATATTTGATTTGTAGTAGTATCACCGTTTGGCCACGAAAGTTTGCTTCAACAGCTGTCACACTTCCTGGAGTTCGGTACTAACTAGCTATCAAGCTACCTATCTATCATGCCAACTAGCTATCAACTATCGTTTAACATTCCAACTAGCTATCAAGCTACCTATCTATCATGCCAACTAGCTATCAAATATCTTTTAACAGTCCAACTAGCTATCAAGCTAGCTGTCAATAATGCCAGCTACCTAGTTATCTAACTGACAACTTGCTAGCTTTCTCGTTATCTACGGTATTTATCTTTTCATCTATCTATCCACATCTTCAGTATTGGTGTAGCTAGCTAACTAGCTATCTCTCTCTCGAATCTAATATCTATGTAGCTGTCTCTATCTTTACATGATTATGCTCCAAGATTGATGCATTTCCTTATTGTTTTCTCTGCAAGAAAAACATGTATTTATTTGTTTCAATTAACATGGTCATCGTAGTAGGCCTATAAAGGGTTAAAGGCTGACAAATCTAAAGATAATTCAAAGCAACACAAGTTAAATCTGTTCTGTCTATCCATCGCTTCTAACCTAGCCTCAATTCTTTCTCTGTCCTTGTACATTGTGTGGCCAAAGACAGAATCTGAGAGTGATGTCTGGCAAGTGTTCAAATATGAGACATTTGTCATAGACCCAAGGTCCAGTGGAGGTGGCAGGAAAGATGTGATTAGATTTTTAAAGTAGAGTCCTGACATTTGCTTCTCGAGAAATTATCATTTCAAATCTGAACGCCACTGGTTCATGCAATTGAAATGTATGGAGTTGCTAATATTTGAAATGAATGGGATTGGATCATGGTCATAACCGAGTTCATGAAATAACCAGCACTACATTTATTATGAAATAATGTCTCGGAGAGTTATTAGAACATGTTGTGCATTGCAAATGAAAAATGAAATGACCTCTTACCAATGGCAGAAATTCTCACCCACAGTAGGGTATATTAAGATATAGTATGCATCTAATAGCAGGTTGTATAATCTCAGGCCTGTTATCTAGATTGCCAATCTTTCACAGCTAAATGTAAATGTTAAAGCAGATTCAGGCACAGATGGCTCTGCCTCTGTCCTACAGCACAGCAGATGGGAGGTCTCAGCTTCTCAGCCTCACATTCATTTTGCTCTTCATTCCAGTTGTAAATCAAAGTTAGAGGATTTTTTTCCCGTCTTCCTATCTTCCTCCCTCCCTCTCATTTGTTAAACCTTGCTTCACTTATCATCAGCTGTAGCAGCACATCCTGCAGTCTCATAAATTACATGAGAAACACACAGTGCTCGGGGGAATTGAACGTTTAGTTGATATTTTATTGTTTCAGAACTGCGATTGTGATGGGTTACTGTAAATTGAGGGTTTGAAGCATTGTTTACTCGACTAACTAGTTGTGTGAAATGAATTCCAAAACTCAGCAGCCCACAACATTTTAGGAATGAATGAACAAGCTGCTACTTGTCTCAACATGTCTCTTTTGTGAACACAGCACAGAAAAGACCTTTCGCTTGTTTCCAGTTTGAGAGTTTGACCTCAGAAATGTTTTTTACTTTTGATAGGATTATCTACTCCATTATTGAGAAAGAAGCGAGTCTTGGAATGTGGTGATGGCTCTCTTTCATGCATTGTTCCAATCTATAATTGCTTCTTTTCATGAATTATGTGTGGAAAGGTTAGGCTGGTAAATCTTACAGTTGCCTGGCACTACACTAGATTATCAGCTGCACTGAAAAACAAACAGGAATTACTGAAGAATTTAACAAAATTGTTTTTATGGCGATTGTTCGAAGATTCTGTGCTCTAGCATTGTTTTTCTAGATTCACTTAAAAGTTGTGATTGCACTTTAAAGACACTAAAACTTTTCAGAACCAAATGTTTATTTCTATATAAGAAGTCATAGACTAAGTTGTTTATTACAAAATGATAAGATGCTCTGGGCGAAGAATATTCAGTAGTTTTCCTTTAAAGTGCGTGGCTATCATAATAAATTCAATAATTCAGAGAGGTTTTAGTTGGGAGGAGATTATAAAGCAGCATACTTTTGCAGCTAAATGTAATGACATGTTCTCGTATGCAACGCTGGCAGATGTTAAAATGGATTAGAGTGCAGCCCCTCTCTGTTTTAATTAACAGATACCTCTGATAAATATTTAAAACCTCGTCAATGACATTGCCACAGAAGGTAACACCCAAGGGTAGATTAATCCGAGTTTTCATGGGCCTTATTCTTTTAAACCACCGTCAAATATAGGGAATAGCACACATCTTAACATACAGTACAACCAGCTATCTTATTATCTATTGGCTGTGCAGATATTACGTAGCTGCTATCGGAGGAAATAGTATTATCTCAAAGACTCTGCTTATTATCAGTGTGCATCGGAGCGCGATCACAGAGGGACTCCACCAGCATTCATGCAAGTCTGAGATCTTTCAGCTCTTTCTGGAAAGATCTGTCGAGAAATGCCACAAAGCCGATCATCATAACCTCCCGTGGAAGTGCCAACATCTATATTGAAAGCTAATTTACTGATTAACGTCGTTTGAAGTGAGAAACAAGTGTCGTCTCGACGCGCCTCACCTCGCTGGCTGCCAACTGTCATCTTTTAGCTGTGCAAGCAACGGAGGGAAACCAAGACCATGCATTTCATTTAGATTCTGAACTTCTGTCTCCGCAGGCTTTCGACATCAGCCAGCAAACCAATTTCTCCATCCATTAATTCTGACTCCTTCTCATCAAGCAGAGGAATAGAAAAGGTTTTTAGGCTTCTTAACACAAAGACAAAATAGTTTGGTTGTCCTACCCTTCCAAAACCACATACAAGAGCATTTTCTGATGTGGCACATTTATCGAATCTTCTCTAACTTTGATCATTTCCTTATACCATTACATAATCTACACTGTAGTTTATGTGCATATTGTAGTGCCGAGAGATAGGGAGTCAGAGGCGGTGCAAGGAAGGTGCAAAAGGGTACTTTATTAGAGAGCAACTAAGGTCATGTTGTCCGGTTGCAGTCCGGGAAGAAGAGAGTGAAGTCAGGAGGGCACACAACAGATATAGTAAACACATAACATGTCCGTGTGAGAACAATACCCCCAACTGTAGTTCCATGTATGAATTATGTCCCAGTGGTCACCACAATATGACATTAAAGGTCCCATGACATGGCCATTTCTACTGATCATAATTCCAATGTTGAGGTCTACTAGAATAGATTTACATTGTTCAATGTTCCAAAATCACATTGGTTTCTCATACAGCATCTCTGTATAGTATGTGTATTCACTCTCTGTCCTACACGCCTTGGAGTTCTTACCCCCCCCCCCCCCCCCCTCCCTATGAGCCCAGTGTGCTCTGATTGGTCAGCTCGCCCACTCTGTTCTGATGAGTCCACCACCGTTACAGCGGAACATCAGTGATTATGTGTTACCATGGCGTTAGCAACCAGAAAATGACACCAGTAAGTGCAAACAGATGAGAATGCTGCGTGGGGTCTGGGTGCCGTGTTGGCGGGACGTTGCTCGCTGCTGTGCCCTTGGAGGCTCGATGAGCGGCCAGTGTGAGCTGGATTACTGGTGTTGTTTCCTGGTTGCTGCGTGGGGTCTGCGAGACAGCGAGACGACGCGAAACTCAGCCTGAGCACACACACACTCGTAGCCTGGCTGTGAGTTTGTGTGTGTGCTCAGAGAAAAGATAAGGATGAGTGAGTGTGTGTGTGTGAGGAGCTACACGGATTGGTCCATTTGGACCTGGGCATGGTTACGTCACCATACTCAGGAAGAAAAAAATGGTAAAATGAAAAATGTCCAACGAGGCATTCTGGGGCAGCATAGACAGGTATTTTCTGTGTTAGAGTTTGTACTCGCTACAGGGTGTACTTTGAGGGTTTGTGACTTTGCAGACCGTTTACATGCATACAAAGCTACATAACACACAAGGGGACGGGTAATAACCGGAAAAGCATGACATGGGACCTTTAAAACCTTTGAATCTTGAATCTGATCCCTCCAAATGATAAAAAATATTAAGCTTCATTTAGGCGACAAAACCCAATAATTTGGAATTATGTTTCTGTCCACCTGATGATGAGTCCAAAATTAATTCTCCTTTTAGCTTGGTTCTTTGTCCCACCGATTGAATAGTGCAGTGAAGACATATTTCTGTAGACCTACCCGGAAGTTAGCGTAGCAAGGGCGCACTTGACAAAAAGCTATAGGTTTCTCCATTAGATATCGTAATTTTGCAGAAAAAAAGTATGATACCTACACGTTTAGTTCAGCAGGATAATCTCCAAATACTAACACCATTTTGTAATTTTTGCAGCAGCACTCTCTTTGGGAAATACCCTATATCTGGCTCTTTAGCTGCTGAATGCTCCACAATATCACACAGCTAGCTGCTAGATGCTAGCTGTTTCTGTCTGTTGATGCTGAGGATACAATGGTTTTTCCATGACCACCTCAAATTTGATGTGAATACTGAGTGTGTTGTGAAGCGGGGTCAACAGAGAATGCACCTTCTTCGCAAACTGAACTCTTTCTCTGTCAGGCCTTTCATTCTTTGTCGTTTTTACCAAGCATTCATTGAGAGCCTTATTTGTTTTTCTTTTATCTGCTGGTTCCATAGCCTTACACTGAAAGACAGGAACAGCCTGAACAGCATTGTTAAAACCTGCTCCAAGATCATCGGCGTGAAACAGAGAGACTTAAATTCCTTCTGTAACCAACAGATTCTGCGGAAAGCAGAGAACATTCTGAACTCTCCAGGTCATGTACTTTCACATGAATTTCGTCTGTTGCCATCAGGGCGTAGATATGCTCTACCTGCTCAAAGGACTAATCGCTTTTCTAAATCATTCATCCCTTCTGCACTCAAACTTTTAAATTCTTGAAAAGGCTTTTAACTTGATTATTTATTTATTTATTATTGTGATGCTTTGAACTATTTATAGTGTAAATTGGAATGATCCACATCTGTGCTCCCGGGTGTATCTGTGTGTTTTCTTCTTGTATGTTCCTGCCTGTGTACATGACATAAGCTGCTGCTCATAACCAATTGCCCCTTGCGGGATTAATAAAGTTGTTGATTGATTGAGAACTTTTCCTGAGAAACACTTAGGATGGTGAGAGTGAACAGCAGAGTTGTGGGCTGGATAGCTTATCAATTAGCTAAACCTCATTATCTAATCAAGTGGTCTTTTTAATCAAGACTTTATGTGCAACTGATGGTTAACATGTCATTTTCCCAGAAGAGCAGCAGCAGCGGACGCATACTCTTAATTTATCTGAGAAATTAAACACTATTTATTTTGGCTTAGCCTCTAACTGAATAATTCTCCTTTGTCGCCCATTAGCATTGGCAATTTCCTCTGTACAGATGAGAAAAGAAAGCTAATTGAAATTCAGATTAAAGATTAAAACACCATAAGCACTAAGCAAATAAACAGCCCATTTAGCTCCGTCGGTGGGGTTTAAAGTTGTGAGCGACCAGGGGATTAAAGCTCTTTCGAAGGTAAAGAAAAAAACAAAGAACACTGTGAAACATGACCATCAACAGCAGGGGGAGGATAACAACTGAAGTTTTATTTGCCTGCCACTCTTATCAAGATTTAGTGTGGGTTCACCTCCTTACATTAAAGCAACGATAATCTTTCTGACAACTCCTGCATTAGTCAGAGCTTCTAGCACGGGGACACAGTGAAAAATGTTGCGTTCGCTGTTGGATATCTTGGAAATGATTGTGAACCGTGCCGATCCATCAACCAGACCCATGCCAGTCCCTCATCTACTCCCTTATCGCGCTGATAAATGAGCGGGCTGTGAATCAGTTTTGGGATACGCAAGACATTTATCAGTTTAAGTGTGGACTATTCTGATTATTATTTTTTTTTTTTAAAGAAGCACAGTTTGACATTATCAGTGACTGCCATGGCCATTTTCACCATTTAGTAATCTGCAGGAAGTCACTCATGCTTATATCCCTTAATGTTTAGGATATTCTACTCTATTTTGCAGCAGCTCTGATATCAAGTAGCACAGTCAGAGTAAAATACAACAAATGTGAGTCACTTGGGTCTGGTCCAAAGATATATTGTAAACGTTTTTAACCTGGGCTCAGAACAGTCTCATAATACACACATGCACACAGAAGGATTCACACTTGTATTTCATGATCCGCAAAAGGATTCACACTTGTATTTCCGGATCCACACTTGTGTTTTTCAATGCACACACAAATGTGTTCCGTTTCATCATGTAAATAAAATCCAAATACAGAAAAAAGTTTTACATATGTATTTTTGATCCTCACATATTTGTTTTCCGTTTAAAACCTCTGCACCTGCAAACACAAACCGCTTTCTGTGCACGTATCGCTGTGCATTCGTGTGTGGGTTTTTTGAGACTCCCCTGACGCTCACCCGATTCGTACTTGTAATTTGTTCTATCTATAGCCAATCAGATGTCTCCTTCATTCTAAGCCAATCACATGAGCGCGCCCCCACGAGGGTATGATTTATTGCGTTCATGACACTTCATATACGCATTTTGCGTATTCAGCTCGCTAAACAGAGGGCGGAGCTTCAGGTGATCATGCAGAGCTGCTTGTCTCCGTCAGACTCAGCAGCTGATCTGATCTCTCTCGCGTCCGGTTATACTTCACTCGCGTTTATGTCCATATCGATCAGATCCAGCTCTCCTGATCGGCCTTTATAGAGAGCACCGATCAAACTATTAAGAGTGAATATCGGCCAATAATGACCGGCGGGGCTCCCCCCATTGACAGTTCACTGTCTAGCACTGGCTTCGTAGTGCACTGATCGATTAGGCTAAGCGAACCTGTAGCTGCTCCCTCCACACTCACAACAACTTCATACAGATATAAATAAAGCAGCTGTATTCGCCATACAGGAAACACACATTTAAAACGGTTTGGCCTGCCGTTTTGGGTACACAAGCATTCATCAATGGTTCGGAAAGTGGCGCTGTACCTTAATAATATAACTTTAGGCTTGTATTTGCGTGCATTTCCTGTTCGGAAAGTGGCAATGTACTGAGAGTGGAGGTGTCCTGACATTAGCGCCTGCAGGCAGGCTCCATGGACCTGTCAGCTCCGGACAGCGCAAAATGCGTGCATGAAGCGCTACATCCAGTGGCGTTTTCTCCCGGAGGCCAAGGGAAGCCAGGCTTCCTCTGTTTTTTCGGATTGTAGTTATAATTTAAATAAATAAATAAAAATACTTTGTTTTGTTTCGATAATTCTCCTTTGCTGTGTGTTGCTGCCGGCCCGTCTCTCCCCCATTCTCATTGAGTATTTTACAAAGAGTGAAACAAACAGCGCCCCTCTAGATGTTATGGTGAAACAGTAGATTGCACTCACTGTTGCGAGAGGAGGCCAGCCGAATCTGGCTTCCTTTGGTGAAAAAAAATGGAGGGATTGACCAATCAGATGAGGCCCACGTGATGCCCCTGCCAACCTGTGATTGGTCAGGGCCATGCCAAGGGAAGCCAGCCGCCTCTAGCTTCCCTTCAGGGGCGGCTGGCGGCTGGCGATTTGATTGGACACTGCCATCCAATCAAATCACATCAACATCAGTTTTAATACTGTAACTGTCATCACCGCCGTTAGAAATTATCAAGCAAATGAAGCATTATGGAGGGTGGAGATTTGGCGTACTTAATCAAACATAACTTTACTAAACTTCCGCTACAGCAGCAACTAAAAATTAAATCAGATGACAGGTCAACGCCCGCACTCGAGCTGTGTGTACACAGAGGAAAAAGGGAGATAATCGGACGTTCAATGAGGCACAGAGTGGCTAACTGGAAGCGCTAAACTTCAGCGTCTATTTGGCTGGCCATGTCTTCTTTTTGACAAGGATTCGTGCTCCCTGAACAATACTTGGGCAACTTCAGGATTCATCGACCTTGCCAACCTGTCACGGGCAATTGAGAGGCACGGTAAATCCAAAAATCACATAGATTGTGTGATTGTTTGCATACATTAATAAGTAAAATGCTTAAATGAATAAGAAGAGAGTTTCAGCTGGAGAGTGCGTGCGGACCTGTCGGTTAGATAACAGGCGTGTGCAAGTCCTGCATCTGTGTGATACAAATGTGTGTAAAATGATACCGGGCGCTGTAATCACTCATCTGGTTACGTTATTGACCGAATTAGTACGAATCGGGTGAGCGTCAGGGGAGTCTCAAAAAGCGGAAAGCGGTTTGTGTTTGCAGGTGCAGAGGTTTTAAACGGAAAACAAATATGTGTGGATCAAAAATACATATGTAAAACTTTTTTCTGTATTTGGATTTTATTTACATGTATATGAAACGGAACACATTTGTGTGTGCATTGAAAAACACAAGTGTGAATCCTTTTGCGGATCATGAAATACAAGTGTGAATCCTTCTGGTGCATGTGTGTATTATGAGACTATTCTGAGCCCATACCTAAGAGCCGGTGCCAGAACTGAATCTTCTGAAATCTTGGTTTAAGACTTTAATCGTAAAGGTCTGTAATTGTAGCTCAGGCCAGCGGGCTCATCATAATTTTAGCACCTGTTTACATTTATTTATGTACATGCTTTTATTTTAAGTTTACCGTAACATTACTTTTATTGCTTATTTTTTACAATCTTTGCTTTTATTTGTATATGTAAAAACACCTGTTTCAAGTTTACTATCTACAAGGGCAGTGCATTATTTACCCTTGATCTTTTCATGAGAGGGTATTCTCATTTTGAAAGAAGACTCTTTGCTCGGATGGAAGAAACTATGGGAAATGATTAAATGTCTCAGAAGTTAATCAGTGTCTCAATGGAGAGACAAGTAGAGCCTTGAAGTCATTTTTACAGTGTAGTTTTAAGTTGTGTTGTTATACTGATAAAACTGATAGATATATACCTAATTCTATAAACCTCATATACTTGCTATTATACTTTGTTACTAGCATTGGTTGAAATCTTAAATACTGTAACACCAAATCCTACAGCCTATTGGTCAAGGCCTCGGTGTACAGAGACGTTTTCAGTTTATAATTTTAGCATCTGTTGTTCAACTAAGTATAAATTACATGTTGAGTGCCTTACAAATAATATTTGGTAAATATGGGCACTGAAATGTTAAATGAAGGGTTTAATTTCTATAAAAAAGCAAAATGGCGGTGGGGTATTAAACACAGTACATAATACTTTAGGTTCAATTGTGCCTGTTAACCAATAACTTGAATGGAACCTTTTTTGATTATGTTAACTGTTAAAAAGAAGATTATGCCACTGAAAGAATTAATTCAACCCTAATGTCATCCCTGTTTTTACTAGTTTTAGAAAATAAGATCATTAGCATGACTATAATGAAATCCAGTTGTACCAGTCACACTTTCACTGAGAGGGTCAGTCTAATTCAAACAGATTCATTATCTCCACGTAAATTCACATCTTAAGGAAGGAAGAATAAAGAGACCCCGTCACACACGACACCACTCTTTACTCAGAATTGATAATTACGTTTGGGAGGAAGATATGTGTGATGAACAAAGAGTGTGTGGGGGTGTGTTTTGATGGTAAAATGGCGGTTAAAGTATTAATGTGAATCATGTGTGTTCACACCGCGTTGAGTTCATTGAAAGGCCAACAGCAGGTTCAGACAAAGGGAACATGTCAAGAGATATTGAAGATTTTGTTTTAGCATAGCATTCCCGTGAATTTAATCAAAGTACGTCCTCAAGATAACATACAAATCCAGGCAGATCTAGAGGATCAGGAACACGAGAGGAGGAATTTAGAAGGGGATATTTTATTTCTAAATTCAAAGTGGCAGCAGCCCGCACTCCACTGCCTAGCACACCTATCATTGGAAATTGTATAATAGGCATCCATTTGTCAAATTAGATCAAAAGCTGATATTGAGGTACGACTGTTCATATCTCCTATGGGATTCCTTCAGGCGGCCGGGATATTTTCAATAGGCATTAATGCGTTTTGCAGTGTCGCAGATTGGATAGCAGGCTGCAGCATCCACCGTGCTGGAACTACAGTAGCAGACTGTCTTTTGCTCTATATTTCTCTTCCTCTCTCCTCCTTCTGCCATGTATCATTTGTTCTCCTCCTTTTAAAACAGCCCTTCGCACAAGGTTGAAATACTTATCCCTGCCCAGAATATACTGTCCATACAGTATCATTTATACCACAACAGGATGAATGCAAATATGACACAAAGACAGGCAATGATAATGCCCCATATTTCAGTCTTTCTATAGCTAAATGTTGCACTTAGAAGGCTAACAACTTAATAGCAGTCATTTGGCAAATATATGCTATCCAAAGCCACATATAGTGCGATAAGTGCATGTCTTTTTAGCATGCGGCAGAAATGTATTATTAAATCCCCGATATGGATATAGGCTGCCTGGTGACTTCTATAGGGGATGAAGTGGCTTCTCGGGTGTGCTGTTACTTTCATCTACCTACTTATATTTCATATTGAACTCGAAGTAAGTAATGCTTGAAGTTATGAATGAAACTTCTTCTGTGAAATGCTTACACGCTTTCATGTTTGGGGAGAGAAACTCACTCTGAAAGGAACTTACGTTAATTGACATGCACCAAAAGCTATATAACACACTACAGGTAAGGGAAACATCCAAAAAGCAGCTACTTCAATCTGTACATTTATAGAAAGTCAGGTTACCAAAATCTTCCCCAATAAACATTATCATACGTAAATACAAGGGACCTTTGTTTGGATCCCTTGCAATAAGGCTCATGCCGAGCACAGTCAACCTTTTCACTGGTCGGGATTTCTGGATTTGTTACCATGGTGATAAAACCAACAAAGGCAGCGCAGCACCGTCCCCCTTTGTTTATGTACAAGCAACCTGTGTTGTATAGGTCTGTTTTGCCTAAATGACTTTAATTAGCTTTCATTTAATTAGTAAAGGGAGTTGATGCCCAGGGCAAGGCTCGAGCATCGCATTGTTGAGCAGATACCAAATTAAACTCTGACAAATGCTGTTTTACATGCAGAAAGCAGTCCAGTGCGGGAATGGTGGACTCAGCTTCTATCAATAAAAACTGCTAAATAAAAGGGAATTAAACTTCACTTTAAATTTCTATCGCAGAAAAATAAGTAGTATCTTAACATTTTGCACACTGTATGTCACTAACCTTTCATTTAAAATCAGAATAAAACTATTTCCCTAATAGGTTTTCACACACAAGGAATTTGGTTAGGTGTGTACGTGGAAACATAGACACGAAAAATTTAAATATAGAGAAATATTTATTCTGAATATAATAAGAAAGGTGCAAAGTATACAGAAATGAGCAGAAGCATAATGTTATTCTATTTGAGCTATTTCTACATTCTGAAGATGTTGAAAATCTCTTTACTGGATAAACACGCCTTGACACTGACCTTCATGTGTGGCGGGCAGCCTGTGTTGAATTGTTTCATTTTGCTTAAATGGCTTTAATTAGCTTTCATTTAATTGGCAGAGGAGGTAGAGGCCCAGGGCAAGGCTTAAGTAACTTTCTGTCAGTTAAGAAATGAGTCAGTCAGCACTCTAACACAAGCCACGTTACAGTTTGCACATCAGGAGCCGACAGAAACAGGCCTCCAATGAAAACGAAAGAAAAAAAAGAGTTACTGTTAGAGAACATAAAATAAATGTGCCCACTGCATGTCCAACAGTGGAGAGAAAGTAGAGGTGAGAAAAGGTAGATAGGTCCATGAAAAGAAGTGAGCGTTTTATCAGCAGCAGTCACATCTGACACACGGTGAGATTTATCAGCATACAGACACACATCAGGAGAGGATGAAGAGAGAGAAGGAGAGAAGGAGAGAGGAGAGTTAGAAGAGATGAGAGGGAGAAGAGAGAGACTCGACTTTGAGGAGAGAGAGGAGAGAGAGAGAGAGAGAGAGGAGAGAGGAGAGAGAGAAGAGAGGAGAGAGAGGAGAGAGAGAGAGAGAGAGGAGAGAGCGAGAGAGAGACCGACCCTACATGTGACGGAGGGGGGGTTTAAAAAGCAAGACGAGCATGTTACGTGTAAAATAATAAAGGGTACATACACCAGCTTTCATGTGCATATATACACACACACACACACACACACACACACACACCAATCCTGTTGCTGTAAGTATCAAGCCTCATACCACGCAAATATCTAATACAATGGATCTTATTTGATCGAACTTGTCACGTTAACAACACAATGTTTTATATATTCACTAAGTCCTTTCAATTGGTGCAGCCTAGATTAGTCACCAATTCGCTGATGGCTCTCAGTTAGACTGGTTGCTATTTTAAAGGCATTTTCTTATTAATTGTACTATTATGCATACACTAAAAATACAATTATTATTATTCCATGAAGTCTGAAAATGTATTTATGGATTATTACAGTCTTAAGTAAAAATGTGTCACTGATTTAATTCAAGGTCTCTTTTTGGACACATTTTGATAGGTAGATTCGAATTATTTCGATAATAAAAGTCTTGTGAAAGATTGTTTTAATAATATTAGACATGTATTGACCTTTAGACTCCTTAAATTAGATCGTAATCTATGTATGGTAGATTTACAAATTCAAAAAAAAAATTTGTAATAAGTATATATAATATTAAATATATAATTACGAATTTTACACTTTTTATTTATGCCTATGGCAGAGTGACACTGACCTCATGTTTTGGAATAATAATATATGAGCAAAAATCTCTATTTATGCATTTGAATCTAAATAACGGGATCCAGCGGAGCAAAGTGCGTAACCCAGGAATGATGCAGACAAAGGGCATCCTCACCAGCTGAGCCCTGTGAGTGTTTACCCACACACGTCACTCAGAAGGCAGAGGGGTTTAATTCCTCTCAGTGTGACCTCTCCCCAGTGCCACGGGTCCTCTGTGCACCCATTACCGAGCAGACTTAGTAAATTGAACTAATCAACTTTGATTAAGTACAGACTCCGGGCTTGTGATACAGCAAAGACAAAGGTCATTCCTCATAATGCAATATGACATGGCAGCGAGGCAGTGTGCCGTGGCAGCGCAGGGTTAGGGGGGGGGGGCAGGGACAGTAATTGCACATCATTCATTTAGACGGATGTGAATACGGCCTGACTGTATAATGTGGATGCTTACTGGAAAGTTAGCACCATATTATTAGAGGAAATGTGCCAAAGGCCAAAACAAGACAGTGTTGTAGTTTGGGTTTGAGTGAACCATCATAAGCAGAGATGGCAAAAGTACACACATCCTTTACTCAACTAGAAGTACAGATACTCGTATTCAAAAATACTCTGGTAAAAGTAGAAGTACTGACTACACTTCTTTCCTCAAGTAAAAGTAAAGAAGTATGGGCTTCGAAATGTACTTAAGTAAAAAGTACCCATAACTACCAGCTGTTTTAAAGAGTACCTGACTTCCCTTTACATTAATAGAACAATAATGTCATTGTTAGCTAATGAATGTTTCCATGCAGACCAGGAAATGATGGATACACAGATCGTGTTCAAATCAATAGGCACGCAATGACTCTAAATAATAATGATCCCGCCACCAAACACACATTCAAACTAAAGTAACTAACCTGTTTTGTAAGAAGTAGAAAGTACAGGTATTTGTGTTAAAAATGTAAGTAGTAAAAGTAAAAAGTTGAGTAAAGTACTGATACCAGAAAAATGTACTTAAGTACAGTAACTAAGTATTTGTGCTCCACTACTTCCCACCTCTGATCATAAGATAAGAAGACCCTTTATTAATCCACAAGGGGAAATTCAGTTTCTGTTATTGTATACACTTACATTACAAATTATGTCTGAATACAGATGTGCTACACATGCTTTTTTTATAGAGGTTGAACAGGAAGTGAACTGGCACCTCTCCAGCTACCAGTCCACACTCCATATTTTTCGGTCCGATCGGGTCTTGAACCAGCGACTCCTCAGTTCCCAAGCCAAGTCCCTACATACTGATCTACTGCTGCCCCAATGTAGCTGAATGGATTCATAAAAAATGTTGTAATAGTCATGTGTGTCAGGATGTAAGAATTAGAAAGAATATCTGAAATAGAAAATGAGCATCTGTGCATTCTTAACTTCAAACTTTCTCTTTAATTTGCTGGTAAAACCAAAATAAATCCACCAGATATTGTTTGTGACTTCTCTGCAGCATCAATATTCAACGGGTTTGTTTTAAAAACAAAGTGAGAGGATAACACCGCCTCATTAAAGCAATTTCTGTCTCCTAAGCGCGCTGAGGTGTTGTGCTGTTTCATTTCTCACCGGCTATTGTTGAAGCACGATGAAGCCTCGGAATTTCCCGTCCCCTAAATGTTTGTGAGACGCTGCGGTGAGAAGCAGACACCTGGCTGACAGAACAAATATCTGCACCTCTTTTTCTGAGGGCCGGCGTCTTGCTACTACCAACTGTGTTTGCAACAAGGTGTCAGGGCTTCGCAGTTTCATCGTCAGGCACAGTTTCACATGAATATGCAAAGCGTTGGGACTTCCAAGCTGCCAAAAGCTCAGGCAGAACTGCTACAGCATAGCCAGTCCCTTTTGTGCAGATCTTAACCTTCTCATACTGAATGTACACATGATATATAATTTCACCAGTGACTATCAAATAATGTCTGCTATACTGCATTATGGCTGAGATTGTGTGATGACCATGCTTTATTAATTTAAAGATAAACCCATTGAAGCGTCACTATTACTTCCATAAATTAGCATATCTATCTTCACATCTAACTATTGATTTAAGTCAATCAGATTACAAAAACCAATTACCACATTCGTTTTTGACAACACTGCTAAATGATTTATAATCCATTTATAACTTTGGGCATTCATTTCACAAACAAGAAGTAGCTCATTCGGGCTTCAATTTGTGTGCTTCTAGAAGCAAAATGTTTGCAAAGCTACTTACTAGCACTCCTCTGCAGGGAATGCAAAGCTCGCCATGTTTATAAGAGAGGGAGAAATATAATTTGAATAAGCTTTTAATCTGTGGAGAGAAGATCCAAAGGACTCTGCTGCTGCTGCTTCGCATTTCAGGACACAATGATGGGTCTCTATTATTCTTTGGCACATACACCGGTGAACAAGAAGAAAATCACCAGCGAGGAAGATAAGAGAGTCGGGGAGATGGTGAGCCTACAGTACTGCTTGCTGTTTGATTGAAGGCTTCAAGGTAACGGGAAGATACTCTGTTATATTATTTTCTAAAAATGTTACATTATTTTTGTCTTGAGTAAACATTATTATAGTACTCTTCCCTTCCCTGGATATATAATAATAATAATAATAAATGTATTTTGTTAGCGCTTTTACAGGTGCTCAAAGACGCTTTACAGATATAGTGAAAAGAAAAGAAAAGAACAACAAATAAATATAGTTAAAGTCAAATTAAAATCAAGCAATACAAAAACAATCACACATTAAAAGCCAGATTTAAGAGGTGAGTTTTTGTGAGTTTTTTGAAGGTGGTGAGGTCAGTGCAGTCTCTGATGGGTTGTGGGAGTGAGTTCCAGAGGGAGGGGGCAGCGACGGAGAAGGCTCTGTCCCCCCAGGTCCGGTGATTGATGCGGGTGGGGATGGATAGGAGGTTGGCTTCTGATGAGCGGAGGCAGCGGGAAGGGGTGTGGTGGTGCAGCAGGTCTGTGAGGTAGGGGGGGGGGCCTGATTGTTGAGGGCTTTGTGAGTAATGAGGAGGACTTTGAAGTTGATTCTTTGACGGACGGGGAGCCAGTGGAGGTTCTGGAGGACGGGAGTGATGTGGTCTCGGGAGCGGGTGTGGGTGAGGAGGCGGGCAGCAGAGTTCTGGATATGTTGGAGTTTATTGAGGAGGTTGGATGGTATGCCGTAGAGCAGGGGTCTGCAACAGGCGGACAGCGGTCTGGACCCAGACGCCGACCTATACGGACCCGGTGTCAGTACCAGATATGTTCGGGCTACCAGATATGTTCGGGTGTATTTCCGTCGCATCCGTCATCTCCGTCTACTCACCTCCCTCTGCTCCCAGCGCTCTGCTGCCACACACCGGCCGTCTGCGGAACTGCAGCCGGAGGAACTCGGTACAGCTTGTTATGTGTGAACGATCTAGATCCCTCCGCTTCCCTATAATGACCGCAAAATTCTTTCCAATGAAAGTAGCTAGCCGCAATAGCTCCAAGATTGCTATATCTAGTTTGTAGGTCGCCAAGTTGGCATCATTGACAGTTCGTCTCTTAAAGCCTCTAAAGCTCTGCAACAAAAAAGGATCATTATGAATGTAAATACTATACATGGTAATGCAGCAGGGCAGAGTGCGATGAGGCAGGCAGGCAGAACCAGATTTATTTCTAAATATTTGTCGATCAATATTAGGCTACACTAATATAAGGCTACTAGTATTATAATATTACTGCAATAATATTCCAGTGGTGGCTGCTTAAGGTTGTTTCTGGCTCGTTTGATCCAAACATTGTCCAAAGCTCAAAATGTATTGTAATAGATGTAAGAATTCTCAAAATGTACAATATGTTTTGATCCAACACAATATTCTGATTCAATCCATATATGTTAGGGTTTTTTTTAAACAACATTTTCACCACAATAAATAGACTGCCTTTTCTCCAGCTCACCGCACACAAAGGGGGGGGGGAGGGGGGCATCTGTATTAACGGGTCAGTCTATAAGCACTCTAACAGCACCATAAATTACATTTAAACAACCACAAAAAAACAATTATTGTTTCCGATATTGATTTAACGAGATGCTGTTATAACATGGAAACGGCTTAATTAAAAAAAATAAGCTTAAAAAATGTTTTATGAAGCACACTGGGTACAGCCCTGTAATACATGTGTTCCGTGTGTATATAGTCTTACGCAAGAAACACATAGCATGAACAGACTGCAACAAAACCAGTCTTACAAAACAGACTTAAACTGGTGCAGAAGCAAAGCATCTGCCTTAGATGAAGTTCACACAGAACTGTGGAAAAGGGAGAACATCTGTACTTGCTTTCAACGACATGATCAGGCTTATATATTATAAAAGTGTTGGCTAAAGTAACGCAGAATATATATATTTTTTAATTGTAAATAATTAGAAACATTATTTATGTACACACATAACAAGCTGTACCGAGTTCCTCCGGCTGCAGTTCCGCAGACGGCTGGTGTGTGGCAGCAGAGCGCTGGGAGCAGAGGGAGGTGAGTAGACGGATATAACGAATGACGGATGCGACGGAAATACACCCGAACATATCTGGTAGCCCGAACATATCGAGAACATGCCATGTACGGTCTCCACCGTAGGCGGCGTAGTTGTCGTCAATTCGCTTTTCATCTGCCATGCCTCTCAGCCACCGTAGTGTCAGGTGGGCGTGTCGTGTACCATCGTGTACCGCCGTGTACTGGCCGCGGCCGCAGCTAGACCATATTGAACATATCTGGTAAAATTGAAATGCCCTATTAATGTATTGATGATAGGTCCGGTGTCAGTACCAGATATGTTCGGGCTACCAGATATGTTCGGGTGTATTTCCGTCGCATCCGTCATCCGTCATATCCGTCATATACTCACCTCCCTCTGCTCCCAGCGCTCTGCTGCCACACACTGGCCGTCTGCGGAACTGCAGCCGGAGGAACTCGGGACAGCTTGTTATGTGTGGGGTGCTATGGTGGGGTCCCATGTACTTGTGCACATAAATAATGTTTCTAATTATTTACAATTCAAAAATATATATATTCTGCATTACTTTAGCCAACACTTTTATAAGGCCACTAGATTAGATAATTACGAAATGTGTAGATAGAATACATATCTTTCAGGTTGTTATTTTGTCATTATGTTTAATGTTTAATTTACCTTTTAGTATTTTTATATAGTATCTAAACTTTGGAGAGCAGTTGGGAGACACACGACACATCAAATCACAGCTACAGATCAATACGAAGCGAATGGAAGTACTCCCATACTCCTAGCGTGAAAATGTTTGTGAAAACGTGTGCAAAATCTCCGAAAATCCTAAAAATAAGCTCATATTTGAATTCCCCATAAAAAAACATCATTCAGTAAAAACAAGGCCCCACTGATCATCTACTCTCTGAGACGATTCCAGGGATGTCTGGCTTGAGTTTCTACCACCAGTGAAAGTGGACAAAAGTGCCCGAGATCAGCCTCTTAATTTACCCAGGGCCTAGTGCTTGGCTTTTGGCATGAACATTCAGGAAACTCCCCTGAGTATTTTATTAAATATCTGAACTTTGGATAAGGAAACACCGGTGTCAGTACCAGATATGTTCGGGCTACCAGATATGTTCGGGTGTATTTCCGTCGCATCCGTCATCCGTCATATTCGTCATATTTTACGGCAACTCAAGAGGGCCATCACGGTCAAATTCCGAACATTTAAACATAGCCGACACTTCATTCTTTACTTTGTCCGTTATTATATGTAGAAGATTATACTTTTTCTCCGTCATGTTGTTTCCTTAGCAACAACTTCAAACAGGCATAGCCTACACTTCATTCTTTACTTTGTCCGTTATTATATGTCAGTGGCGAGCCGTGACTTTTATACCTAGGCCCTCTGACCCCCTCCCTCGAAAAAAAAGAAGAGATATTACGTCACAGCGTTTACTTCAGCGGAATATCAAAACAGCGGCCCGGGGTGCAAAACGCATCAATGACAGCGACCCAATACCACACAAAACAACACCATTTATATAAACACCTATCATGACAGGGCACCCACAGCCAAGTAACAATTACAAATGAATTAAGTCGGCACGGCGGCCCACATTGAAAATGACTTAGGCCTACCTTTGATGATCAAATCACTTAAACACAAAGTCCATCCTCCTGTCCTTTTGGATGAAGCACTTGCGGGTCATTCAGCTGATCCTTTGCCACTCCAGTTTATCATTGTAACTCAATCTTGAAAATGAGTCGGTTAATAATTTCGCAACGATGTCATCACTATCACTGACATGTGCCATCATTAACGAATTTATGCTAATTATAAATCTATCGATCATAAATCTATCGATTAGATTTATGATTCGAAAATAATAAAAGTAGGGTAGACATGTGGATATTATCCGGCTGAACAAAATGTGCATTTATCTAACAGGTTCGTTTTCCACAGACCTTATTTCAAGCTATCTTCTAAAATCCTATGGAGAAATCCCATTGCTTTCTGTCGAGGGAATCCGAGCGCAGCTTACTTCCGGGTTTTAGGACGCGTCACTGCACCTCTTGCATAGACCTCACAGCGGGCGGAACCTGTCATAAAGTCCGCGAAAATAAAGCCCGCCCATTTAGAGGGAAGATATGATTGGTCAATTGTACTGTCATTTGACATTCACTCTCTCATTGAGTTACTATAGCTGGCCCTCTGTGAATGTAGAGAGGGACCAACAAGCCCTCCCGTCTTCACATAACTCGCAGAGACGGCATTTAAGCCTTCACATTCCAACAGAACTGAACAGGCAGATTCGAAGGATTTATTTCTTTGGAAATATTATTTTAAATACAATTAAATCAAGTTATTTTTGGTAAAACTAATGAAAAATATAACAACAACAAAATATAAAAAATAATATTTTTTTAAAAATGTTTTTTTTTTAATGTTTTCAAATATTATTTTTTAGAATATCTTAGGCCCTCACAGAGGGCCTAGAGGGCCCTGACGGCTCGCCACTGTTATATGTAGAAGATATTAATTTTTTCTCCGTCATGTTGTTTCCATAGCAACAACTTCAAACAATAACAACTAACCGCTAGCCGCAAAGCTAGCATCACAGCCACTGCTCCGTTTTCGGAGACTTTGCACACGTTTTCACAAACATTTTCACACGTTAGGAGTACTTCCACTAGCTTCGTCTTGATCTGTAGATGTGATTTGATCTGTCGTGTGTCCCCCAACTCCTCTCCAAAGTTCAGATATTTAATAAAATACTCAGGGTAGTTTCCTGAATTTTCATGCCCAAAACCAAGCACTAGGCCCTGCGTAAATTAAGAGGCTGATCTCGGGCACTTTTGTCCACTTTCCCTGGTGGTCGAAACTCAAGCCAGACATCCCTGGAATCGTCTCAGAGAGTAGATGATCAGTGGGGCCTTGTTTTTACTGAATGATGTGTTTTTTTTATGGGGAATTAAAATATGAGCTTATTTTTAGGATTTTCGGAGACTTTGCACACGTTTTCACAAACATTTTCACGCTAGTATATAGAGTATGGGAGTACTTCCATTCGCTTCGCCTTGATCTGTAGATGTGATTTGATGTGTCGTGTGTCTCCCAACTCCTCTCCAAAGTTCAGATACTATATAAAAATACTAAAAGGTAAATAAAACATTAAACATCATGATAAAATAACAACCTGAAATATATGTATTCCATCTACACATTTCGTAATTATCTAATCTAGTGGCCTTATAAAAGTGTTGGCTAAAGTAACGCAGAATATATATTTTTTTTAATTGTAAATAATTAGAAACATTATTTATGTGCACAAGTACATGGGACCCCATCATAGCACGCCACACATAACAAGCTGTCCCGAGTTCCTCCAGCTGCAGTTCCACAGACGGCCGGTGTGTGGCAGCAGAGCGCTGGGAGCAGAGGGAGGTGAGTATATGACGGATATGACGGATGACGGATGCGACGGAAATACACCCGAACATATCTGGTAGCCCGAACATATCTGGTACTGACACCGGACCTATCATCAATACATTAATAGGGCATTTCAATTTTGACGGGGCGATTCTATTTTAACCGCTGCCGACAGGGGGCGAAAGAGACGAGTGAGCGAAACAGGGAGAGAAACACAGAAGAAGAGACGAGAGAGCGGCAGAGAGGAAAGTGAGTGAAGAGAATAATTAGCGATACAGGGATGATACAGGGAGAGAAGCAGAGAGGAGAGTGAACATGCGTGTTAGCGGCAGACGGGGAGAGATAAATAATTACACATGGCGCTCTCCAAGAAGAGGAAAGTGGACAGTGAGAACAGAGCTTTTAACCCTGAGTGGACGGACTCATTCATGTTCATCCTGCCCACTGGCAGCACAGAACCAGTGTGTCTCATTTGTTCAGAGACCGTGGCGCTCATTAAAAGTGCTAAAAACGCCACTATGAGACAAAACACAAAGTGTTTGACCAAACATTCCCTCTCAAGTCAGAACTGAGGTCACAAAAAATAAGCAGTCTCAGGGTGCGTTCACACCTGCCTTGTATAGTCCGGTTGAATCGAACCCTGGTGCGTTTAGCCGCTTGGTGCGGTTCATTTGGGTCGGTGTGAACACAATCCGAGACCTCTTAAGTAATGGATAAACAGTTGAATGTCTTTGCTAAATGATTGGATAAATGAGTTGAAGTGGAAACACTGTAGTAATGTGTATACAGTAAAAATTGTTACTTAAAAGTAATGGATACAAAATATGCTAAAGAACTTAACATTTCATTAAATCCATTAATCATGAACCGTTGGAGTTGTAGGGAAATTGAAGAAGGCTGTCATAGAGAGCAGTTTGTACTGCCGTGACAAAGGGTGAGGCATTGAGAGTTTGGGATGTTTGAGATGCCCATTTTCTTCATTAGCTTCCATTGTTGTGACAGTCTGGAGATAAATTGGCAGAAATAGGCGAGTCATGTTGATACGGCGTTTGAGGACAGACTGCACTTGGCTAATTACCGCTCTGAAAGACAACAAAACAACTCTTGGCGCTTGACAGATTTAGACAATGGACCATTAAGTGCACTTGAAATCACTGAGTTATCATCAACACTTTATATCTGTATGTAATTATTTTATTTTTTTGCAAATATTTGTGGGGGTAAAAAACACTATTCATGAGCCGTGTGCAGCTCAGGGCAAAATCAAACTTGTAAATGTCTTTCATCTGTGATTAATGCCAATACATATTCACCATCAAAAACCAAATTAATGTTAACCTAGTCTGGGGGAAGAGATGGAAATCAGAGCACTTCAACTACTGATTGCAAAAGATGGGGTGGCACTGTTTTGAATCTTCAGATGTGTTTCAACTTGAATGATATCAACAATTTAATGGACAAATAACACAAGGAGTTTAGGATAACTCCTTTAATGGCATTCCTGATCAGCAGCGTTATGCTTCAGTGTAACTTTCACATTAAGTTCTAATTGTAATGATAAGAAATGCAGAAAATGAGAATGTGTCCTAATTGTATATCTCCCTGGGGATTAGAAAGCTGTTTCCGCGAATCTGGAGGAAAGGAAATGAAACATTTGTATATAAACATTTTATTCACACTGACTGAAGAAGTGACCTCCACAGGATCTAATACTGAATCTGCAGGAGAGTAAGAGTCGAGTCAGTCGGTGTGAGCAGGTATGTCAGTAGAGTTTGCGTTGGGTCAGGATAATCGACCATGGTGATTTATGTTTAGTTTCTGGCAACGCTTAAATCCCCCTCATTTGCAGAATTTCACAGAGAGACAGTTAATGCTGAGAGGCATCCGGCCTGCCTCACACTGCCGCTGCTTCACAGCCGCTTTCCAGATAAGCAGCTGAGTGGAAGTGTAATTATTGTTCAGGCGATGTTCCAGATCTGGGGAAAAAAATACCAGAACTGGCCATGGATGATATGTTACTCTGCCAGTTCCTTACATTAGATCCACTGTGTAAATAGGTCACATTATGTAGGCACTCATAATGTAAACTAAAATATGTGATATATTTATCCATCAACATAATGCACTTGCTAATGAATGCAGTGACTTGAAGTAATGATGCTGCTTTTTGAATGGCTCCCTCGACAAAAGACACAGTTTTTTCCCCATTATATTCAAGAGCAAGCCTACTGTATGTGCGCTGTCGCTTCAGGTGCACTGACTAAAAGCTAATAAACTCTTCTGGGAGCGCACATCAGCTTGTGTATCTGTCTGTTTTGCGTGCAGATAATTGCCTGTACAGTAAGTCCCACGTCTCCACGATGAATCATCGCTTTCACCGGCACGTCTCTGATTCGTGTTTACCTGAGAGATTTCATCAAAACACAGAAGCCCCCTCCTCGAAGTCATAACGCCGCTGCTATCTGTGAAGTGGCTTGGGGGTATCAGATAGTGAGCCGTATCATATTTGATTTTGCACGGCACCTCGCATTCGTGGAGGTTTCACATATCCAAATTTGACTTCTAAGAAGATGAAGCGCTGTGGAAATTATGTGGGGGAAAACATTTTGTGCATATGGTGTGTGATGTTCGGATAACAATGTAAGAATGGTTACAGTTCATAACATGCAGCTCTGGAGATGTCGCGCAGTACACATAATAAATGTGGAAATAAAACCAACGGCGTCTGTGATAGTCTTCCTAGACTTTATTTTAGGCTGTATCGAGAACCGGTATAATAAAGGTAAGTTTAGGCTGCTCTGTCAGAGCGCTGCTGAGGAATGGAAAGGGTTCCTGACACCAGCTAAGCCCTTGAGAACTCCCCGGCAGCAAAGGATTGTGGGTCGCGAAGCCTGTGCATAGTCCTGATGATTATCCTGTTCCCTGTGAGCTCCATGGCGTGAGGGCATAGAGTTTCTCCCACTCAATTAACATCATCACAACCACACTAAAGGGGGTTTGCAAGTGTGTGTATGTCTGTGTGTGTGGGATACAACGGCCAAGGGTTGTCAAACAGATTTCTTCCTCCCATAATGCCATCCTGCTGTGCCTGTGGCCGCCATGTCGCGCTCAGCCAATTAAAAATCAATTAATCAGCAGAAAGCCTTTGCGCCTGCTAATGGACTCTGTGTGCTTGGATTGATAAGGCTCATCGTTGGTGTTGATACTCCTGCACCTCCATCAACCACCATATTACAACAAAAGCTGTTATTTTAATCGGGCAGATCTGGAGCCGACATAAAGTAATTTGTTAAGGGTCATAAGTTAATTATTCTGCACTTCCTGCTTTGTTCCCAAATGAAACTTGTCTATGAGACTTACAAATACTGTAGAAGCAACTATTTTCAGTTTTAGCATTTATTTTATTCTCTTTTTATTGACCTGGACCAGTGACTCAGACTTGAGTCTTAGCTGATTCTCAGTCCAGATGAATAAAACAATATTTTTACACTTTGGTCTTTATACCCAATGAACCAACAAGCACAGTGTGTAAATCAGTCACCTTTAGAAGTGCTTGTATGCAGATTGTGTTACCTTAAAACAAAAGCAAGCTAGCTGTTTCCTCCTCTTTTAAAATTGGTTTGCTACGCTAGACTAACCAACTGCTAAAGGTACTTGATATTGTATTTAGCAAACTGCAACTAAGTGGCAACAATTGTCTGTTCGCTACACCCATGAGGCCAAAGAAACACAACAGTTTACCCTCATAATTTACACAATTACTGCTTTTCTGTGCTCTATTTTCACATTATTTCCGGGATATTATTTATCTTTATACATGCGTCTTCTTGCGTCATCTTCATCTGACAGCTGTTTCCTCCTTATCACGTCATATAGAATTATCTTCCTCCATCACATGCATCCTTCTCGCCCGCGGTCGATCCTTCTCCATCCATCAGCTTCTTCCTGCAGATCTATGTTCTGTCCCTTCACCTCGGGCCCAGGCCTCCACCCTGAGGTCAGACCCGTGATGGACATGCTGGCCGATACTGACAGCGACCCACGCGGCTCCCAGGCAGCCGGCGTCAATTCTCTTGACAGTACACAAGATCTTATCACGGCATTAGAGAGGAGTCCTTCACTCTTCTGTCCCTTCACACATGATGCAGACTTTGTAGGTGACAACACTCTGTCACCTGTAGAAAGGCAAATCAGCCAGTCACCTCCAAGATACTGTCACCCCGGCACACAAGTTGATCAAATGTGTCACTGCCACTCAGTCACACACCCACGCACACGCACACACACACACACACACACACACACACACACACACACACACACACACACACACACACACACACACACACACATACCATGTATACATCACTTCAGGGGACATTACATTGACTTACATGCATTTCCTGGAGACTTATCCTAACGTTAACCAACCAACACATGCCTAACCCTAACCCTTACCCTTACCCTAAGCCTAACCAAGTCTTCACCCTAAAATTAATGATTCCCCTCATGGGGACCTCCATTTTGTCCCCATAAGGGAGGCGAGTCCCCACACGTGACTGTGTAAAGAGATTTAGGTCCCCACAAGTATAGTAATGCTAGGACAGGACACACACACCAATTTACAGAGGAAAGAAAAACATCCTCAGACGAACACCTGGCAGGTCTGAGTGACAGCAGCACACAGCGTGCAGACACAGCGGAGTGATGGAGATCCACAACAATGCAATTAAAAGCTACGATAATTGTCTCCGAGATGGGAGTGAGGCTATTACTCTGTCAGGGGGTTGAAGGATTTAAGACGGCTACATTGTAAAGGCTCCTTCTTCGAGATATAAAATGTTTTCAACCTCAACTGCAGTTACAAGAACTCCCTCGGCTTTCTTTCCACTCCCCTTTATGCATATTGCAAAGAGGAATCATTGTGCCTTGCACTCTGGCAACCCCCCGTTTTCATTATCATCTTTGACAACTGTCCGTGGCATGTTTACAAGCCTGCTCATTTGAAATCATAGCATCAGTTTTTACTCTTCCCCCCCCCCCCTGCAAAGCTTGTAGAGCTACTCACAGCAGAGGACCTCTACCCCCTAGTGGTGGGGATGGGTTATGCATCTCAGATGTTACTGTACAGTGTTGCCTCAATGACAAGAAAAGACTTGGTTGCGCTCCATTGAGTTCCTTTTCATATGTATGATATGGTTTCAAGAGTTCAGCTTTGCCGAACACATGCTGACTGATGGTAATCTAGAGTAGGAAAAAAAGATAAAAAAGCACCTTAATTGCAAAAGAGTAGGCTATGTGAAATTGGGTTTGAGGGGCTTAAGTCACTGATGTGCAGTGAATCCCTGTGTGTGTTGCACAGATTACTTATTAAGAAGCCCGATCATACATATGCAAATACTCTCTCATGATCCCACAGCATTGACAGAATTACAGCTCGCATCCGTCACACTGAAAGACTCTATACTGGCCCATATAATCACTCCGTTGAATTGGGGGCAAGTGAGAAAGAAAGGAAGTGTTCTTCTTTCTCCTTGCGTCACCATTCAAAGAGCAGGAAGGAAGAGAGCTCCTTCTGTATGTACTGCAAAGGACAGTATGTGATGGGGGAGGGGGGGTAGATTTGTTTGAAATGTGCCCCAGTTCGGGGGGTAAAAAGCGCCAAGCATGTGTGTGTAAGTGTGTCAGGAGATAACGGAGGGGGCCCCCTGCGTCTCGCTTTCCTCCCGCAGTGTGCAGAACCCGTTCAAGGCTTTCATCCGTGTTAAACAATGCGCCACCTTCTGCGAGGGAGCAGGGAGTGGAGATAACCCTGAGTTTTTTCCAGGAATGGTGTTTGTTTATTCCGTTTTTGGCAGTTAACTCATCTGAAAATGCTTCTATAAGATGCAATATGGCAACCTGTATTAAACCACTGTTGCTGTATATGAGCCGTGCACAGGGGCGGACTGGCCATTGGGAATACCGGGAGTTTCCCCGGTGGGCCGGTGCTGTGCGTGGGCCGGAGGGCCCAACAAATATTTTATTTTAAAAAAATTAAAAAAATGTAAAACAAAATCTTTTTGTATTTTCCTAAATCCTACCGGCCCACATTTGTAAGTGTTCCGGCCACTCCCTGCGCAGTGAACGATCAAGAGTGAGTGACTGAGAGACCTAGCTGGCAGTTGCTTACAGATGGATAAACAAGCTCCAAAGCGTAAAGGCGTTTTTGTATAGTTTGTGTATACAGTGTATACAGTATTGTGGCAAGCCCTGGGTTCAGAGGGAGGGGCTTGCATAGGGGGGGGGGGGGGTTGGCAGGGAAAACGGGGTTCAGGGGGAGTGGCTGTTACCCGTAGGATAGAAAAGGGGGGAGTTTGATTGATTGATTGATTGAAAAGTTTATTAACAGCTTGTATATTGGGTACAGTACAGTACAGCTCAAAACATACAATTGTTAAGGGGATGCAGACCAGAGAAAGACTTTCGTCTTGTTTACATCAGGGTCCCCCATTTCCAATTCATCATGTCATATAAGACATATAAGACATATTTGACATACAGATGGCTTATTTACAATTTACATACAGGTGGTTTTTTTACATACAGATTGCTTGTTTACAATTTTCATTTTAGATTTCGTTCTAATACATCCTAACCGGACATTTAAGACATACCAAGTCTACAGATATACAGTTAGTAACAGAGTCTAAAATGCGAGTATATACATAGATGGGGGGGGGGGGGAAGCTGTCCATTGAACGACAGGTTGAGATTTGTACCATTACCGGGGCCAGTTTTGCAATGCTCTCCCCCGAAGGTGCTCTTTAAGAGAGGTTTTGAAGGTAAGTATAGTTTTACTTTCCTTTATGACGTCTGACTCAGAGGTCGCGCGGCTGTGGAGAAGAACGTGTTGCCCACATTCTGTTACTGAGTTTAGGCTAGTTAGCTAGCAGGTTTATTGTGTTGGGTGCAGTCACTTTTGCCTCCACTTGCTGTTCAAATAAATGTTGAAAGAAAAAGTAAATCTGTTTACAGTTCTGTTTCATATGGGTGTTGAGAGATCTATCCATATATTTAGTCCCTAATTTTGCTCTCAAAGTGCACCAAATTGACGCATTTAACTTCAACATTTAAAAAAAAAATCTTCCCGGGGGAGCAAGCCCCCGGACCCCCCTAGAGGAGGTAAGGTCTACCACCTGCCCACACCCCCTGTTAAATTGTCTCACCCACATTAAGGATGCTTCCTATGCCCATGTTTTATTCCATGCGTCAAGTCAGGCAAATTGGGTCCAAATGTTATTGCATCAATGATCTGTTAACATTAAAATCACTAAATATATGCTGTAACTATTTTTGCTCTAACTCAAGGGCTCAGGTGATTACTATATGAATAATTGTCCAAAATAACATTAAATGCATAGGGTTTTTTGTTTTTTGTTTTTCGTCACCGGCTGGCCGATACATGCTGCGCATTAAGTGGGCCTGTCTGTCAATTAATCCCTAGGCCACTTTTTCCTCCCAGTCCGCCCCTGGCTATGCATCTATATTTGCCTGAATGTTAAGGTTACTTACACGTATACTACTTGCAAATATCATTGAGAAGTTGAATCCTAAAATATGGAATACTTTTAACACATTTGTTAATCAGGACTTGCAAATGTGTCCAGATGTTGCACGTTTAAAAACAATTCTCAATTTTTACCAGCAATATTCCTTATTTTCTTTCAAATACTTTTAACAGGAAGAAGGATAAATACAGCAGTGAAAGAAATGTCAGTGCCGTGGAAATCATGCTTCATTTTAGGTGTCTAAACCATAGCAGACATACAAAATAGTTGAGCAAGAATAGGTAAAACACGACAGAAATACCAATTAAAAAAAATAATTTGGAAAATAATGGGGTATGTACCGTTGAGGACTAGTTTTGTGACGGTGGTTAAAAGCATTTATACTGTATGTGTGTCGAGGGGGACATCTAAAGAAAGTACAACGAAGCGTTTCTCAAAAAAAAATAGCAAATAAAAAATAACAATAGCTTGACACTTGAGTAAACAGACTTTGATATTATAAGATTTGCTCTGCGTGTTAACGATAGAGTGTGTGTGTGTTGGCTGGGATTAGGGGACCAGTTGGCACCATCACTGAGGGGTCACCGGGGACCCAGTTAATGGGAAATCGTTATGTTAATCTAATCTAATTAAAATGAGAACTGCACCAGTCAAATCTAAGGTATGAAGGGGGAGACGGGACATTAAATCATATTATTACTCCGCCTCATTTGCATAACCTAATTCACCGTCGTGCCGCATTCCTCTTCACACTGATATCTGGTTGCATCTCTGCATATGTCCAAACAAATAACCGCGCTCTGTTATTGGTCTCGGATGTAGTGGTGAATTATAAGATCGAGCACTGTCTCAATTTAGTGTTTGGAAGTAAAATGTTTCCGCTTCATCTATGACGCAGAGAATACCCTGATAATGTGTGACAAGTTAAAATCTTCCCTCAAATTCACCTCGTAGTCAGGATTAGCCTAATTATTAGCTCACATGCATGAGAGGCGAGATGCAGGCCTTTTAGTTTTCAAGCACCATTGTTGAGTCCCTGTCATCTGATTAGGAGGCTTAACTCACACATGGCAGAGCTGAGCCTGTGTGGGTGTGATGTACAGTATGTGTGGAGATGAGAGGGAGACTTCTAATTTAATCTATTTCAATGTCATGCATCACAGAGCTCACATGGGATTACCATACTAACTATACTTGTGTTCCTAACTCCTAGGGTTGAAAGGTGCAATACTTTAGAAAACCCATTGAATACACAGGAATACAAAATAACCATTTTTATTCTGATTTATTCATTCTGAAAAGCACAAGATGGTCAGAACTTTGAAAGGGAAATCGAGAAAACAGCCTATACTCTTTCAGCAAACATGTCGCTCAGAAATAAAATACAAAAAAGTTGAACTTGCTTTTATTTCACTGTCAATACAACAGGAAAACATGTTTTGTTTAGAATCCAACGCCACTGGCTGTTGAGGCAAAGCTCCATGTGTATATTTTAGAAAAATAATGAGAAACTAATTATAGATACACTAATTCAAAAATATAAAATGAAGCAGTGTTGTTGATAACAGAATTAAAATCATGTACGCATTGGAGCTTTACCTTTAGAGACGGAAATGACAGATTATTAAATACAATATAATCATCTGGCATTATATTGTGAAGTTTTAATGTGTGGTATGCCACAGCTTAATCTATTTTGATAAATACATCTCAAATAAGATCTCATTGTTACCTATCAGAGGTCTCACAAATGAATCTTCTGACTGTGATTTCTTTTTTTTTTACATTTCTTACCTTAAAGTACTTTAATGGTATTTTCAAACAACTAGTGAGTGAGTAGTGAGTATCCTGGAAATGTTTAAAGTGAAGTAAGATTTTTCAATTTTGTAAGGGCGGCAATTTAAGGGAGGTGTTATATATGTATGGAATAGATGCCACAAGAGTCTTGATGAAAATAGCAAAAAGTTACACAGAAAGTTAAAATTCATTAACAGCTCATCATCTTTATAGTGTGTGTCGAAAATCTAGCTTGATGAGCTAAGACATAATGCGGGGTTAATTGTGATTTTTTTTTTTCACTGGAAAGAACATTAAAAAGAAACTAGTTTGCCACCATAAACAAAGACACAATATTCCAGAAAAATAAATAGGCAAAATGTATACAACATCCACACAGTGTATACACCAGGCAGTGCATTTGCGGGACGTACCATTGCGACAACCATTGGAGGGTGGGTAGATACAGTCTATAGAACAGGGGTGTCCAAACTACGGCCCGGGGGTCAAATGCGGCCCGCGGGCCATTTCAAATCGGCCCTCAGCTAATTCAAAAAGTATAATGGAGTATGGCCCACAAATGAAACTTGTGCTTGTCTTGTATTGTACTTCTTACATATAGATTAAAACAGATTACACAGTATTCATGTGTTAAGAAGCCCACTTTTCAAACAAATTCAGTCAGTTAAAGTTACATTTTTTGTCCTATCAAATCTAAGTTGATAATAAAAAAGCCCATTAACTTATGTTCATAACATGCTTGAAATTAACCCTTCCTATTTCCTCTTATTATAAGCAATCTGAGGCTTCTGTTTTAAGGAATGAGCTGCTGACAAAATAAATGAAACCCTATGGAGAGCTGTCATGTCGGCTGTTGTTTTTCTTAAAGCATATTCAAGTATTAAGCATAATTTGCCTACATTTGATTTATTTTGCTGACTTATAGGCAAGGCAATGCAAGTTTATTTATATAGCACCTTTCAACACAAGGCAATTCAAGGTGCTTTACAGAAATGAAAGACATTCAGACAAAGGCATTTAAAAAAAAAAGATAATCAAAGAAACATTAAAAGGAAAAATATGTGAATAAAAATAACATGAATAAAAAGTTACAGTGCAGTTTAAGATATGAATAGTTCACACATAAGTTCCACTTTACTGATGAACACAACGGCTCAGTTTCAATTAAAGTTATAAAGTTATAACTTAACTTATGACACAATATACCTCACCTCAGTGGCCCAGCCCTTCGTATAGTTTTCTGTACGTGGCTCTCCGTGAAAAAAGTTTGGACATCCCTGGTCTAGAATAAGACCCAGTTGTATGACTCCAGTGTGACTTTGACTTTGACTCATGCAGAATAGCACTGGGGACCGTATCGGGTTACCTTGCATCACTGCGCTCAGACAGCTGGGGAAAAGTCATTTTAATCAAGGAACAAAGCACTAGATATCTATCTCAGCAAATATTATGTGTGTACTTGCATAATATGTATGTACGAGTGTGGGGCTCACACGCTCATGTGCAATGTGTGTGTGTATTTGCAGGGGAACAGCGTGTCCCCCTGTTGGTTCTCAGATAGCAAGGTCAGCCTGACTCAGACAGACAGGCAGAAAGCTCTGGATGCTCCTCTTCCTCCACCCAAGGCTGCACGCAATTCAGCAGCTGCCCGTAGCCCACAGTGAAGTAATATCCACCTGTGATTAACCTCGCATTAGCGAACCCACCGTGTTATCGTCTGGAATTCAGAGCCTTCAGGCGGCACTGACTCACAGTGTAGCCTCATAAAACGCACTATTAAACAATTATGAGGCTTTACGACTGCACCACCTGACCATAAGACCATCCACAGCCACTGTTGTCTTTGGAAGGGGGAAAAAGGGGGTCAGGTTTTGTGGGGATTTGGCAGAGGGTGATTACCTCGCCAACATTATAGACTCATAATCTCTCTGTTCCCCAGACCTGTTGTTTATACCAGGGAGACACTGCACTGGCTGGATGTTGTCCAAATAAGAACAGCTTGCATAGTAGATCATTTCCTTAAGAATCATACCCAGAGATACACAAAGTGTGTCGTGTTAAGAGATGTTTTAAAAAGGAAATTGGACTATTTTGCCTTAAATGGGACAAATATGAGAGGTGATGCAAAGCGTGTCAATAACATTATGTATTTTCTAACTTAGCTTTTTTTGTTATTGCAGCTGATGTGTGCAATATGTGGATTCACTCTGCATTGACATTTCAGATTCTCATGAATCATTTGACTTATGTTAGCAACAGTAGCACGTTAGCCTGAATCATTATTAGCTCAAATTCCAGCCAAACAAGGGAGACCACACAGAAATTACAGATTAAAGGTAAATAAATTAATCAAATATTAAATCATACACAAAGATACTGTGAAACATGTAGATAAGTAATAACAAAAGGTTTTTCTCCATTAAAGCTATTGTTTTCAAAAGTTATAATAAATCAAATGTATTCATTATTATAGTTCCTTTATTCTGAGCTAGTTTGAAACTAGCTAATTGTTACATGCTTAGAAATTAAGTTAATCATTTTATGAAAAAAGCTGATCTTCTCCCCTCTAGATATGACATGTTATAAAACTTGCAAATAGCTTAGTTAGTTAACCACTATTAGCAATTTCCCAAATACAGGTCAGCAAGTGACTGTAAGTCAATCACCTAATCACGTAATCAGTTCACCGTTAAACACTTCCTTCCGCCTCTCAAAAGTTAGGTAGGTGTTGTGTAATTAACTGAAGTGTTCTTTAATTAGATGTAATTATTCTTTGAGGGTTTTGTTTTTATGATTTAAGTGGTTTTGTAATAATCACAGCTGAATCAAAGTTAATTGTCTTGACAGTATGCAACGTGATGTATGAATGATAATGAATGAAAATAGGTCAGGTCGACATTGTCCCTGCCTGTTTCCTCATGTGTGTGTATGTGTGTTTGTTTTATGTTTGCACGTTGCCGAAGGTAGTAGCACACTCAGCCTTCCTGTAGGTCACAGCTCATATCTTCCTTCAAATTTTAAGCGAGAAATTCTCCCAATAAAGCCGTGTTTTATTGGTGTCAGATCGGTTGCTTGTAAAATGCTGCATTGACTTCATCCCCCTCCTGTCCTTCTAATTTGTATTCATTTGTGTGTGTGGAAATGTGTGTGTGTGGGTGTGAAAATGAGAAAAATGAGCTACTGTCAAGGGGCTCTGTGTAATGTATTGTAACCTTCTAACAAGACGGCCACATCCTGGTCTGTGACATTGTGACATACAGTACATAGCTTGTGTGTGTGTGTGTGTGGTGTGTGTGTGTGTGTGTGTGTGTGTGTGTGTGTGTGTGTGTGTGTGTGTGTGTGTGTGTGTGTGTGTGTGTGTGTGTGTGTGTGTGTGTGTGTGTGTGTGTGTGTGTGTGTGTGTGTGTGTGTGTTGTGTGTGTGTGTGTGTGTGTGTGACCAGGTGTTTTAGCTCAGGGGAGCTAATAATGCCACTGCAACCACCAGAACGATGTGTCACAATGAAGGTCACGAGTTCAATCCTCGTGTGTAACGCCACTCTGGTGACATTCAGGCAGACGGCCACTTTACTCAGCTGCCTCGTGTCGCTCTTTGGTACAGCACACACCGTAGCTGAAACCCTATTATGTTCCCTAAGCCTCAATTACAGCATTAAATCTTATCTCCTACAAGTTAATGTTCTCCTTCAAAACACTTGAAGGGCAATCGGCCACACAAGAAGGGAAAGACGGAGAGGAAATCAAAGAGCTGGGAAATCTTTTTTTCAAACTTCTCCACCTTTACTTTTCTTTGTTTGTGTCATAAACGTGATTTCATTCAAGGACCCTATTAACCTGCAGGATGAACTTATGCCCCCCTCTCGTGTACCCTCATCCCCGCGTGTGATGAGGGAGACGGGGTCAGCTGTTTTTATCCCGAGCGGTGAGGACCTTTTTGATCTGGCCCCCTGAGAGGTAGCTGTAATAGCATTTTTCTGAGGAAATGGCAGAGGCGAGATACAGTCGGGCTGGGTGTAGGAGAGGGGACCCGTATGGCCATAGGACTCTAACACAATTATAGCTTGATAATCAGTGCCGCCTCTGCCCACTGCTGCTTAAATCAATGTGACGTATGTGAAATCAGAGCTGCTCGTAACCATTTATGGGTTGAACTAATGCTATAAGCTCATTCTCCGGGCATGTGTGAAGATCGATGCTGTGTAAAATAATGAACAAAAAATCATTACATTACATGGTTATATTATGTTAACATAGTAGATTGTTAACATTCAATTTGCATTTTAATATACTGTAAAATAATGCTGATTTAACTTTTAATATGAACGAAAATACCTTACAGGACTCAATCTAATAGCACATAATCACATCTAGTGATCTTATAATACCTGCCATATGGCACCTCGTGTGACATGCCACAGCTGGGAATGTAGGCCAGCCAATTGCTTACCGCACGGTGTTGGTTCACTTCATTTAGGAAATCTCAACAAGGGCAGGCTGTCTGAGGCTGATTGTCTGCCTGTCACACCGTCGTGCATCTCAATCAGTCATCGTCCTATTAATGTACTTGTTATTGATTCCACTCGGGAAATGATTTGCTTGCTCCTGTTGTGTTTGTTCGTTGTCCTGGGTCTTGACGTGGGGCGTGTAAGAGCAATTATTGGTCTTGATTTGTTGTTTTTGCTCCCGGTGATGCTTCTTTTGTCAGCAGAGTTGTTCAGGCTATTTAATCTCCAAGTCCTTGAATAATGCTAATTACTTTCTGTGTCTATCTATTGTTTTGTCTGCATTCGTTCATCGGTTTCCTTACATCAACTAAAAGTTATGTCAGTTCTAAAAAGTTTAATGTAACTTTACACAAACTTGACACATAGCTCAACTCAAGTGAGAATATTATTAGTGAGAGTATTCCGGAAAGGGAAATACAACACAATCAACTTTGTTGAATATCTTGCTCCTTTATACCAGGGGTGGGGAACCTCCGGCCCCCGGCCCGTATACGGCCCGCGAGACCATTTGGTACGGCCCTCGAGGTAATTTATAAACACACGCAAAAAAGAAAAAAATTAAAGAAATCTAGACCGCAAAAAAATTAAACAAGCGAGTGCCTGTTTTTCCTGGCCAAGGTCAGGGTCCTTGAACACAACACGAGCCTTATGTGTCATCACGTGGTATATGTCTCGTCTGACAGGGGTGCAGTTCTGACGGAGAGCACCAGATCGTCGCTCCGGGTCTTCCACAAATTGCAGTACCCATAAGGAGCCGTACACATGCCGCAGTTTCTGCGTGCCTGTGTCTTAGTTGAAAGCCCAGTGGCAATCTGCTCATCTGTCATACTGATCATACAGTCAATAACTATAGGTTACTTACGTAACCCCAGTTCTCAGAGTAACATGAAGTGAGATGTCTCACTATGGGATGCGCCTCATCGCGGAGCAAACAGAAGCATCAATCTCATTACGCCAATCCTGATTGGCTGGAGATCTTGATGTCAGCGTCAGGGAAATCACCCCCTATAAGTAGCTTGCGCCACAACGCATGCGCCATTCAAAATAAGCACCTCTTCTCGCTTCACCATAGCAAGGAGGGCCGTCTGGTGAGACATCTCACTTCATGTTACTCTGAGAACTGGGGTTACGTAAGTAACCTATAGTTCTCATTCATAACACTCCGTTCGATGTCTCACTATGGGAAATTGTAGCTCCCGTATTGCCAGACGAGCTTATCTCGAAAATCACCAAACCAACCAGAACTTAACAGGTAGAGCTCTGACTCAACCAGGTGCCCAGCACTGCTTGAGTCACACTGGGAGCAGAACGTCCAACCTGTTAGGAGGCAGACAAAAGTGAGCGGCGAGGACCAGCTCGCCGCTGCACCAATGTCTTTGATGGGAGACATCCTGGACAGAGTCCAGAATGCAGCCAGACTCTGAGTCGAAAGAGCTCGCGGACCCGAGGGTGCCTGCGAACTCTGACTCGTATGAGCCCCAAAGCAATTGCTTCCACAGACCAGTGGGAGAGCCGTTGCTTAGTAACAAGCTTGCCCTTATAAGGGTTAGCCCAGGACACTAGGGGTTGGTCATTATGACAAAGCACCCTTGATCTGTCCCTGTACGTGCGTGAAGCACGGGCTGGACACGGCAAATCCGGCCGCTGTTCCCCGGAGGAATACAGTGGCGGGGAGGATGCCTCAATGTCAAATGTGGTACCCGAACCGACCGCCTTAAGATAAAGGCAGGGTCAGGCTTCAACCACACTCTGTTTGCCCTGGGGCAAACTGAGTGCATGAAAACTGTACAGATAGTGCATGAGTGCCGCTGGCTCGCTTGGCAGCTGCCAGGGTCAGCGTCATGTCACACTGTATTTGTACCACTCACGGGCCAGGCCCATAGAGCCAAGCGCTCTGGGTGTGGGTGAAAGATCGCCCCCCCCGCTTGGGACAGTATGTCCCTGCGTAGTGGGAGCTGTCATGGCTGCCCGCACAGCAGCTGATATATCTCCGCTAGCCAGTACATAGCTGGCCAGTGCGGAGCTATCAGGATAAGTGTGTGGCGTTGCTCTCTCACTCTGGCCAGAGTTGGGGGTATCAGAGCCAGGGGTGGGAACGCGTACAGAAGGCCCGGGGGCCAATTGTGCGCGAGTGCATCCACGCCTAACGGTGCGTTTAGATCGCGCATCGAAAAGAACAGCTGACACTGAGCGTTGTCTTTCGATGCGAACAGATCCACCGCGGCTCTGCCGTAACGCACCCACAGCTGGCTCACAATCCTTGGATGTAGAGTCCAGTCTGCATAAAGTGGTATACCTCTGGACAGTAGATCTGCCCCGAGGTTCATCACTCCCGGTACGTGCGTCGCTCTCAGAGAGAGGAGACGCCTACCGCTCCATAGGATAAGTTTGCGCGCCAGTGTGTGTAACTGGAGAGAACGCAAACCCCCTTGGCGGTTAATATACAATATTGTGGTCGTATTGTCTGTCCTCACGAGGACGTGATGTCCCCTGAGGAAAGGCAGAAAGCGTTTTAGGGTGAGAAACACCGCTAAAAGCTCCAGGTAATTTATGTGCGCCCGCTGGAGGTCTCTGCTCCAGAGACCCCTCACCGGGCGACCTTCATAAATACCTCCCCAACCTGTCAGACATGCGTCCGTGGTGACCACTTTCCGTGAAAGGACAGCACCCATAGGCACACCTCGTACTAGAAAAGTCGGGTGCAGCCAGTGGCGCAGTGCCATTACGCATTTCACAGTAACCATCACTCTCTAAAACTGATGGTTTAGTTTTAGGGCGGCCACCCAGCGCTGAAACTCCCTCATGTGTAAGCGTCCCAGTCGTACGACCAGGATGGCTGACGCCATGAGCCCCAGCAATCGCAGGCATGATCTGAAGAGAACATGTTTGCGCAGCCGGAAAAGAGCGAGACAAGCTCTGAAAGCTTTCACTCTATCCGCTGACAAGCGAGCTGAAAAGGGCACCGAGTTCAGGTGTAAACCCAGGAAGAGTATAGTCTGCGCGGGGCACAACATGCTCTTCTCTGTGTTTATTATGAAACCCAGGTTGAGCAGGTGCTTTACGAGGACATTTGTCTGCGTAACAGCCTCCTGCTCCGACTGTGCGAGAAGCAGCCAGTCGTCCAGGTAGGTCGCCAGGCGAATACCCTGTTGTCTTAACGGGGCTATCGCGGCTTCCGTACATCGTACAAACACCCTTGGACTGAGAGACAGACCGAAGGGGAGTACTCTGTATTCATAACAGATCCCCTGAAATGCGAATCTCAGATATTTCCTGTGTGGGTAATATACTGGGATGTGAAAATACGCATCTTTCAGGTCGACTGATGTGAACCAGTCGTCTTGTCGCACGAGCCGCAGCAGAGATGTGTGAGTGAGCATTCTGAACTTATATCTTCTTAGATATTTGTTCAGAGCCCTCAAATCAAGTATTGGCCGAATTCCGTTCCCTCCCCGTTTGGGAACGAGGAAGTACTTGGAATAGAAGCCGCCCTGACTCTGCTCGGCGGGTACAATAGATATAGCCCTCTTTTCTAGGAGAGAGAGAATCTCTTTCTCCAGAATATGGGCTGACTCTCCTCGGGCCTGCGAATGCAGAATGCCCGAGAAGCGAGGGGGGGTGACAACGAATTGGAGTCTGTAGCCCCGTGTTACTGTCTTGAAAACCCAAGCAGATGATGTGAGCATCTTCCACTGCATGCTCCTTAGAGCCAGTGGAGATGTCACGTCTCTTCCCCTCTGAGTCTCTATTTGTTGTGTTATGGGGCCCTCTAGTGTCTGAACACAGTGGTGCCCCCTTTCGACAATCCCCACCGACACTGCGCATGCGCATGACGGTGGTGCCTTCACAACCCCAGCCGGCACTGCGCATGCGCATGGCGGTGGTGCTTTTAAAACCCCAGCCGGCACTGCGCATGCGCGTGACAGTGGTGCCTTCACAGACCCGCCTGTAATCCGCCTTTTGAGAGATGCCGAAGCTGCTCTCAGAAGGGGAACAGTTGACGGGCTGTTTATTGGTTTTATTGTTTTTCTTATCATTTTTTTGAGCTGCGCCCTCGGCCTGAAGCCTGGATGCGTTAGCGGCAAATGTTTAATGACAGAGGAACAAACAGATTTGTGACATGTGTTTTTGCGGACTTGAGGATGGTGTTGAGGCATCTCTCGAGGCAGCGGGAACACATTTAGAGCTGGGGAACCGTGGACTTCCAGCTCTGTCACGGAGGGGAGAAGGAGGGGCTGTCACGCCGCTCGCTTCTTCTTCCTCGCCTGCTGGCCGAAATTCTGGGTTGGCTGCGCCTGAGCTGCAGCCGGAACCGGAGATTTTCTGGGCCAGCTCGCCCTCGTTTCCAGCCTGGGCTGGGGACTCGGGGCGGGCTGCGACCTCTGCGTTCTCGGTGTTTTAAACCGAGCAGGGTTCAAGGCAGCTTGGGCGAAGGACTGCTGCTGCGAAGGCAGCGGCTGGACCCTTCGAGGGAGGCAGAGGTGGAGTGCCTCGTCCTCCCTCTTTTTCGACTCACACCTCTTTTGCATGGAAGCAAGAGCGGAACGATGGGCATATCCAGCACATCCTCCTTTTCCCGGTCTGGGAGGTTGGTGAGGTTCGCTCTTTCCTGCACCACCATGATCCCCATTGCCTTACCTGTGGCCTGGACGGCGCAGCGTTGGACACGGAGACAGATGTCTGTGACCGCTGCCATCTCGTCCAGAGTGGCTGCCCCCGGGTTACCCGACAGGTCCTCGCAGAGCTCCGCTTGGTAAGCGGTTAGCAGCGAGGCCACATTCAGGGCCCTGGCGGACAACGCTGCGGCTTTGTAGGACCGTTCAGTCATTGTCGACTGAAATCGGTCCGACTTTGCCGGCAGCGTGGGGTTCCTGCTTGGTGACGGGCCCATCCTCGGTAGGAGGTGGGCTGCTACCAGCGGTTCCATGGGCGGTATGCGGAGCAGGCCGAGCTTCTCCATTCCGTCACAGTCTAGGGAGGAGGCACCCTGGATTGGGACATTGTTGCTGAAGGGCCGGTCTCTCCACGAGACCGACACCTCATCCAACATCTCCGGGAAGACCGGAAGGAGTTGCCTCTTTGTCCGCGCTGCTTGGGGAAAATGTTTCCCTTCGTAGGAAACATTCATGGCCATTTCAGGCCACGGGATGTCGAGTCTGGCCGCAGCGCGTTTGCACACGGCCTGCAGGTCCATACTCAGACAGGGCGAAGCTGGTGTGCTATCGTCTGGGAGAGCAGCCCTCGCTCCAGGCTTTGCAGCCTGAGCCGATGACATGAAGATGTCCTCTTCATGTTCATCCGACTCGGACAGGAGGAACACCGAGGCGTCCTCTTCGTCCTCGTCGTAGTGAAGCTCGAGGACATCCTCCGCGGGTGAGACCATGGTGAGGTCTAACCGGGAGCCCCAGCTCGGTAAAGCGTGGGGTCCCGTTCCCGCGTGTCTTGCCGCCACCGGGTCCCGGCCTGCCAGGGCGCGGGAATCCGGTTCTGCGGCCATCTCAGATACTGAGCCCCAGACCGACATGGAGAGGGGTTCACTCTCTGTGGCAGATGTCCCCGCGTCTTGACTGCCGGCCGGCAGGTCAGAGGACATGGGGGGTTCCTGCTCCGACAGGCTAGCTTGGCGTGCTAGCCGTAGGCGGAGGCTCTTTACGGTGAAGCGGACACAATGTCCGCACGAGCCGGGGTTGTCGATAGCGCCTCGGGTGTGTTCCAGCCCGAGGCAGGACGAGCAGACCTGGTGTGTGTCTGTGCCCGAGATCTTCAACCCGCAGCCCGCAGAGTCGAGCCACCGAGTCCTTGACTCCTCTGGTGTGAGGGAGAGGGGCGTCCATCTTGTTCGCCTCGTGGCGTGGAGAGGACCCGCTCTCAACAGGTAGGTTGGGAGAAAAAGAGGTAACCACCCTGTCCTTAATCCGGAGAAAAGGACGGTGTGGGTCTTTTATTCCCGGAGAATACTGACTGGTGTGGCAGTATGCTCCTTTTAATCCTTTCCTCCTCCGTGGGGAAGAGAAAAGAAAAGACTTCCTCGCTACCGTGGTGTCGGTAGTGAGGGAGCAAGCTAACGCTAGCTTGAAAAAAGTCAGACCTAGCTTACTTTCCGGGGAAAGAGAGCGGCGAGGTCGATTTCAACAATAACTAGCGTTAGTAATTACCGTCTTCCTGCGAAGCAGAAGGAGTAGCCGGCGAGCGCCCGTCGACCGAAATGGATATTTGGGTTCAGTCTGTGGACCGTGAAGCTTGTCCGGCTACCATAGAGATGTGCTCTGAAGCGAGAAGAGGTGTTTGAATGGCGAATGCGTTGTGGCGCAAGCTACTTATAGGGGGTGATTTCCCTGACGCTGACGTCAAGATCTCCAGCCAATCAGGATTGGCGTAATGAGATTGATGCTTCTGTTTGCTCCGCGATGAGGCGCATCCCATAGTGAGACATCGAACGGAGTGTTATGAATGAGAACTTTGTTGTTATTAGCATCTGGTTAGCTAGCTATGCTAACGAATATAAGAAGCTTTTTCTACAACCACTGAGGTAAAGGCGCATCTTTATATGATCATTATAGTTATACAAAAATAAGAGAATAAAGTAAACAGGTATAAAATACTATATGACAGTAAAAAAAAGTTGTTATTAATAAAGAAGAATACAGTTTAAAAGGAGTGATTTGTAAAATATCCATAAAGAAAAAGAAATCTGCTTACAGTTCTGTTTCATATGGGTGTTGAGAGATGTATCCATAGATCTCCTAATGTTGCTCTCAAAGTGAACCAGATTGATGCTTTTAACTTCAACATTTACAAAAAAATCTCCCCGGGGGAGCATGGCCCTGGACCCCCCTAGAGGAGGTTAGATCCCCCCCACTTAAATCATGTCCATGGATAGGAAACTAAATACATTTGCACACATCTTGTGTTCATATCTTTCTGTTTTGGTGGTCAGACATGCCACACCGTGCACGTGCATGCATGCGCGAGTCATAGTAAGATATCTGGATTGAGAGGTTGCTTTTTCTTTGTACAGAATGAAAGAAAGGCCAAATGAATGGGCTGTGATTTTAGTATTTTTAAGCAGAGGTCAATAATTTGTACGGCCCTCGGAGGATCTTGAAAAAATTGAAATGGCCCTTGAGAGGAATAAGGTTCCCCACCCCTGCTTTATACCATCCCGGCTGGCAATGTGTACCAAAACGTTTGCTGACTTTCAAATTGGTGTTCCGATTTTCACAGTCCAGATCTAATTTGCTAAATATTCTGACATAACACGAATGCTGCCCTATATGGCAATGTTAACAAAAGTGACATTTATTTTTTGCATCTGCCCTGTAATCGAATCTGCTCCAACATGGATTGGGTTCTTTGACTCATAGTACACCCTTCCCTAAAGATTCCTTGACATCTGGCTAGTAGTTTTTTATATAACCCTGCTAACAAACTGAGAAAATAACATCACCTCTTTGTTCGAGTTTCAGCTATTGAGAATGAGATTCTGTGGACATTTTCTATAAAACAGCGGTAATGCCTGAAAAAAGAAAAATAAGTGATGGAAGTAAACAACACAAATCACTCACTCAGCTAGGTTTGGTTTTCGCTTGACCTTCTTGAACCAATTGTTTGGTGTACGGGAGCGTTTCCACTTTAAACAGCTGACGATGGAAGAGTGTGATGCTGTGTGTGTGTGTGTGTGTGTGTGTGTGTGTGTGTGTGTTGTGTGTGTGTGTGTGTGTGTGTGTGTGTGTGTGTGTGTGTGTGTGTGTGTGTGTTGTGTGTGTGTGTGTGTTGTGTGTGTGTGTGTGTGTGTGTGTGTGTGTGTGTGTGTGTGTGTGTGTGTGTGTGTGTGTGTGTGTGTGTGTGTGTGTGTGTGTGTGTGTGTGTGTGGGTGTGTCTCCCGCCAGCATGTCTGGCAATAGGCTCTGACACACTGCTTACTGTTTAGAGGTTTGGGGGATAAAAAGATCCTAAGAGCACGACACGTCCAGGGGGATTCTTGCTTGCAGTTATCTGCAATGTTGTGACAGTTCCATGCTGTGAGAGTTTTTTTTATGTTACTGCTCCACTTTAAATGCCTGTTTGCATTGCATGATCTCTTCATATCTAAATAACTGTATCCGTACTGGGTTAGATCCCTACAGGCTATCACGGCAGGGTAATCCACTCTGCACTTTGGTATCATGAGTCCAATGGGGGCCTGTGCAATGGAATCAAACACTGTGCTGAGTGAACTGTCTCCTCTGTGCACGATAAACTTAATATGGCTAATCGGCATGGCAAGCTGCTAAAAAAGGCAGAGGCATCACCGGTTGTGGAGCAGGAAGTCAAGACTGTAGAGGCAGCGATAAAGGAGAGAGGCTCAACCTTCCTACAACCTTCCTATGGTACAGAACAGCTGTACAGGGGAAATGTAGAGACCTATCAAAATAATCTGCAAACATATGAAGGTTATAAACATTTGTAACCTATTTTATTAGGTCAAAAATGGCTGAGAATTCCATAATAAGCTTTTCGAAATACTAAGTAATTCAACCTTGAGTTGACATTTGCTTTTTTTGGTAAAATATTATTTTCCCTGAATTTCATGGGGATTTGAATACACTACATTCTACATTTCATCATGACACTGTGGCAAGCCGGAAAAATGGATGTCATCAATATAATATTGCATCCCCACTCATATCTGCAAAACAAACAATCCCCTAATGTCAGGATTTTTTGAATTGTGGGTCAAGTTTGAGCTTGCAGCAACATCAAAGGCACATACAGTATATGTCTGTGTCCTTCTCATACTGTAGGATTGACAATTGGATTATGTGGCAATCTATTTTGTGTCATTGTTGGCTTGTTGTGATTGCCGTATTGTTCACTGATGACTGCTGCATTGCCTTTTTGTGATCTGTCAACGCTGTCACTCAGATCTCAAATATCGTTTTATACTACCAAGAGCCTTTGACATACTGAATTATAGCTAGTTAACGCATTGCAGGTGTCTGGATGTATTGTACGCCTCTGTTCCCATGTCCTTGTATCCAGAATTGTTGAGAAAGGGCTTATGTGTGGATATATTTTGTCTTTAGGATCAAACAGACGTTATTTTTGCTGCAACCGTTCCCATGTGTTTCTCACATAAACAACAACTCTCACTCTGCTGTATACTTTTCTCTCTAAAAATCCACTTTAAAATACATCCTGCAGCCTGTCTATTTTGACGAGTGAATGAGGTTTTAAAGCTGCAGCTTTTACATGCCATTTGATGATGAATCATGCCTTTCTTTCTTCTTATTTCCAGAGCTCTGTAAGGATTTGCAGTGAAAGATTGACACCGAGGATGATGAGCACCACGATATTGAGGTGAAGGTGGCCAAGAATGAAAACGAGGTACTTGTCTTTGTAATGGAAATGAACAGAAGTCTAACTCTGTGTCAGAAATTTGTATGGAAGCTACAGTAAGCGCAGTTGTACTTTACCTGGGATAACCCTCTGGCCCTTTGAAGATCAAATGCTACACTCTCATCTTAATCCTCCTTCAAAGATTATATCTATTTACATCTCCAAGCGCACAAAAGTGAAATTATGATCTGAATGCACCGCCATAACTCACAGGGAAGATTGGTATGAAATGTCAGATTGTATTCTGCAGACTTTATGATCTGCTCTAATCCACAAAGAATACAGAATAAAATACATTCTGCATGCATGCTGTATTTGCCTGCAACGTATCCAGACTTTTTGAAGATTTGTGGAGAGAAATAGCAGAAAATATGACTGTTTTTCTGTTATTGACCTACAGATGTAGTTAGTGATGTTGGAAGTTGCTGGAACAGAGGGTTGTTGCATGGGAAGCAGTCTGGAGACCAAACTGAAGAACAGTGAAAACAGAAAGAGGAAGTAAGTCTGTCGGGAATTACTTTTTTTTCTCATAGCAGCATATTTTTTTGTATTTATGGAAATAAAGTTGTACAGAAATGAGTCCTTAAATCCAGAAATTAGAGTTACAACTTCTGTTTGCCTCGTTTGTAAGTCACATGTGTTATTGTTAGATGCCTGAAGAGACTACCTTGCATCATCACGTAGACATTAGCCACCTTTAGCTTAGCAGTGGTGACGTGAAGTCCTCTGTAGCCTAACGTCAGCTTTTTGTCGATTGCATATATTGTACGCTTCAAAAATTCCAAATTGGTGTAATATGTGGAGATTCTCCTGCTGAACTAAACGTCTAATTATAAGAGCCACAGATATTATTTTATGCAAAATTCCCATTGCTTTTTCCGAGGGAGCCCTTGAGATGCTAACTTCTAGGTCGACCTACAGAAATATGTGTATTACTTGAAATGTTAAAGATGCAGATAAGTGCATTATCTCTAAGTGTTTCTTTCAAAATGGCTTTTACATAACCCGTCACATTCAGGTCACTCGACCATTTCAACGCCTACCTCCTCACTCCCTGTCTGTCATTTGGAATAGGAATGTCCCCCTAAATGGAAGTGATGGGTAAACCTTATATGAAATCAAATGTCTTTTAAGTATAGAAAGTTTAAACATCTTCTAAAAACAGCCTGCAAATCAGTGTTGGCTGGAATAATGATTTATGACCTTGGAAATTTGCTTTTTATTGCAAGAAGCTTATTTCAGATCCAGACACTGTCTCGGTGCAACTGAACGATAATGTAAATTAAGTTACTGCAGTATTCGTTATATTGCATTCGAGTCAAGGTGGAAGTTTATACAACAAGAACCTTTCCCTCGTTGCTTAATAACAAACAAAAGTTTCCCTACAATATTGCTTTTGAAAACCCTCTGTCTACTACAGTGTTGAATTCCATTATGAGTTTAAAAGGTGTAAAGTATAGATAAAGCTAGAGATGGTTTCTCTTTTTAGATACAAACAATAGTGAAAGAGTTATGTGACAACATTAAAACATTATAAAGAAGCTGGTTATTCAAACTCTGAATGATGAATTGTCATTAAAAAATAGCATTTTTGTAATGGCTAGTTTTTGTGATGTGATTTTTTTATATGCACACGTGTATGTCATGTCTTTGTGCTCAGATATGACTTATTCAGATATGCAGTGTCACAAACACACTAGCACATCGATTATCATACTGTAACTCGGTCGGTAATTACAAATATACAATTTTGAAATGGGCCATTACACATAACAAACAATTATACTCTCGCTACTTATAGTATAAGTATATTTTGATGCCGAACCTTTTGTTCATTTACTAAAGTAAGATTTTGAGTGTAGTACTTTCACTTGTAACTTGTATTGCTACATTTACTTAAATAGAAAATCAGAGTACTTCTTCCACCGCTGGCTATTTGTCCTGCAGATACATTTAAAATGTTGCAGGAGGGAACAGTTCAAACAGTAACACCAACAATGAGCAGGAAGGCCTGCAGCCGACAGACTCTCACTGTGGATTGTGACTCGCAAGCCTCTGAAACATCTTCAAGGTAAACAACCTTACCCTGCTGCGCGGTGGAGAAACTCTCGCACCGTGCCAGCCTGCCTCGACTGCTGGCGGCCGTTCATGCCGTGGCGTCTGAGTAGCTTCTTTTACTTTTTATGGCTTTTTATTTTTTAGGTAGCTGTGATCAAAGTGTCCAACCTTTTTTAGAGCTGCCCTCGTAGAGATTCACAGTTGAGTGTAAAATAAGAACATTTCATTTGATTTAAGTGACCCCTGCTGTGTGTATGATCCACACTAGAGCTTTTGCTGCTGCTGGACATTATAAAACATTCCTTCTTAAGAAATAAAAAAAATAAAATAGATATGAATCTGCAGATAATTATCTCACAGAGTTGTCCTTTACATGGGATCGTATCTACTTTGCATCTGAATTGTTGGTGGCAGTATAGTTCATACAGCTGGCGCCATAACAAATAAGGGATCTGACTCACATAATGTTCACTTAATGATAATCTCCACCAGGGGCTGTCCAAGCATCACCCTTTATTCATCCATTCATGTTCTACTGATGCATGCAAACGGGCTGAGGGAGTGACTATACTGCTGGCCAGAAGAACCCCACTTGAGCCCATTGGGTAATTAAAGTGATCTGGACCATAGACACAATACAGTGTGTGATAATTAAGCCAGTACTGGAGGCATCTATACTCAGTTTGTGCATTAATTCTATATGAAAGCAACTTGGTAAGCTGGGAGGGATTGTTGAAAAATACATGTGTTGATTGCAGGTGGCAGAACAATATGTCCACATGAGCTATAAATATAAAATATACATATGACAAAAATCGTGATTTCCCATACTCTTCCTTTCACTTTTTTAAACTGAACAGATGGCCTTGTTGTGATTGGACACAGATGGGGTTTCCGTGGCAATATAAAACATCCCACACAATGTTATATTTGCCCCGGCTTTGACTCCCGAGCAGAAATTATTTCAAAGCCTATTGTCTGCTGCTGTCTTTTATGTGTGTGTCAGAGCAGCTTAGACTGAAAGAAGCAAGAAATAAGCCATAAGAGCGCTCGTATCGCCATAAACTGCTAATATTACTTTACAGTCAAATGGCTTAACATGAGACGCCTTTGATCGGCTTTGATTGCCTCTCATGTATCAACCAAAGTCTTGGCGGAGAGGTCCATCCTGATCCAGATATTTATCTTTTTATGTTTGTTGATGTGGCGGCGCTGGGATTTCAGAGGAGCCTCGCTGAGGTGTCATGGGAGTGATTCAGTTAAACAATCTGTGATGGGAGGTGCCCACTTAATAACCTCAGTGACACTCTCTCTCTCTCTCTTTCTCATCCCTCTTTCTTTACTGCATATCAAAGCCAGGTTTCTTTATATGCAATTTTTAACTCTTCACATTTGATGTCTTTCAATTATATGGTAGGAAAAGTATTTCACAATGTGGCCCATTTATTTATTATTGGAGGATGCCAGCACTGGATTGTTGGCAAATCTTACGACCCGGTGAGAGAAGATACCAGAGGGGCTGAAAGAGACATCCCAACTCATCTCCACAAATGATTTTTGTATTTCCTTTGTACAATTGGTATGTTTGAAAATCCTAGAAGGACAGAAGATAGAAATCTCTTTTCCATTGATGTTTCTTTCAAATAAGAGGTGAACTTTATCTCCTGAGAATAATAACATAAAAACACAACTTTCTCTTCATAAAGTTGAATGTGTGCAGCTTTGGGAGTTCAGTCCAGAGCTACCTTGATGTCATCAAAAGGCGACATGAAAGAGTTTTTACCTTTTTAAAACCCTATCTTCACATAGATGATATCAAGATTTTTTTTTTAATAGATCCAACATTTCGTATAAGTCAATAAACGAGAGGATCTGTGTTTGCTTTAGTTAGCTTATAGCTGGTGTGACGGAGTCCCTCAGGGAACCGTGCCAGGGCCCCTGAACATGTGAAAGAGTTAGAACTTGAGCCAGGTGTGTCAAAGCAAGGCTTTTAATCCCTGTCCGAGCCCTCCTGCACGCTATGTGTAATTGATCATCATAAATCATTTTCTATAATGGAAATTAGCCGTGAAAAGGGGTCGGAAGCCTCAGCGCAGTGAACGGACTCGAAACAAAAGAGGCTTGAGTTTCATATAACACTTACTCTTTCAGTTATCGACGTATGAAATCCACCTTAATCTAATGTTTTCATAGATTCAAATTGTGTACACTACAGATTAGTGGTTTTCAAAATAGTATCCATTTCACAAATATGGCATTGATGTCATCTTCATTTGTACAGTTCCTACGCATTTTAACTGCATAAGCCACCGATTACTATGACCGTATCTTTGGTGGGAAGCTGGAAATATCAATTTTATATTCCTATTATAATCCTTCCGTTTATCCATGAAATCTGGCAGAGCAGTAGTAGTCAGTATTAAGTCAAACAAGAACCATGCACTAGGGAAATAATCCAGGTGTTACTGTAGCTACTGCAGGTGTCTATCCTTGTTGGCATTTTTGTGTTTGACAGTACACAGCAGAGAGATACAGGAAGGAACAGGGGACATATGAGAAGGATTACAGTCCTGGACTTTACCCAGGATGCTGCAGTTTGGTATGCACATCCACCAGCTGGGATATCCTGGCTACCAAACATCAGACATACACAGTGAGATACGAGGCGAGTTTTGTGAGTTTTAATCCATTTTAAATGTATATCTGACATTGATGACATCATTGTATTGTTGAACAGATAGATTCTCATTGTTGCTAATGCTAGTGCTGTTGCAGACTAACATTTGGGACTTTCATCATTAACTCTAACACTTTTCTGCAAGTGAACACAACTTTGAAGGAAAATCCCATCCTCACCTCTAACGTCACCTTCGTGCAAGATGGCAACAGAGTCTTTCATCTGATTTAAAACAATATGATGAAATTGGAAACCGTCAAAGGTTTTGTATAAACCTTTATAATTGGTTCAGAGGTGTTTCATCTGACGTAACATGGTGAAGGTATATATATGTCAGGTATATTTGGCAGGAATGATCTTTCTGGCCTGGGGCTTCAAATATATTGTGCATCCTTGACAGTGGGCTGCACACAGAAGGCAAAACAGCTTAAGGTTAAAATGTTTTTTTCAGTGGTTTGTGGGCAGATAAATATTCATATGTTTAGTGCTAGCTCTAGTGCAGGGGGTCTCCAACATATTTTCCTCTGAGAGCTAATTTGACAAAACATTTGCAGAGAGTTACCCATAGCATCAAGTTTTAATAGGGAATAGCAGCACCTTGAATAGCAAACACAGTCATTGCCTCTTTTAAACGTTCAACTTCGTGGTTAGTTAGGATGCACACAAATAAATAAAGCCTTTATTGCTGCTTTGGCTTCCTTCTTCACTCTAAAAAACAGGGACTGTTGTACTGTCGTGACATTTGACGGGACATTTGTTACCAACCTAAACGCTCATTAGTAGCACTTATATGGTTAAGGTTAATGTGGTGATGTTTTTAATTATGTTGTAGTAAGACTCTTTCTTTAACAAACAAATGACTAACGCAAAGCCCTGAGGAGGCCGTGCGTAAACTGCAGTGTAGTGGCTGAGGTAAACACCTGAGCTCATGATGTAAATATAGCAAGTGAGCATTGGCCCCAAGTATAGACGCATAACTATAAACATGCAGACAGAGCATAATTGATGGCAATCAAGATATGTCATGAAATGAGTTTTCATCAGATTAATGTGGTTTTTAGGGGCCTAGATGTCATGTGTGAACTGGAAAGCAAGCTAGAAAAAAATCTTCAAGATGAAAGATGACATGCAGGTTTATGTAAAGATGCATCATTTCACAAAGGAATGAAGATAAAGATGGCCCTCTAACCCCCCCACTCCTCCACTCTGTCTCTCTTCTCTATTCACATTGTCTCTCATACACACACACTTACATGCCATCAACAGACTGCATTTATTTCACTTTATCTTAAAGAAACACATGCAAATGAGCAGCAGCGCATGTGGTGCTCATTTCTGCACCAGTGGTCTAATGCTCTTAAGTTCATTCTTTGTTGTGAGCATCATTGTTTTAAAGGGGAACACAAAGCGGGGCAGTGTCCCTGCGCTGCTGTTTCGTAGTAGAAAAAGTAGAACACTGCGGCTATTGTGTTAGTCAACTCCTAACTCACTGCATCCTTGCTAAAATTGCTGACAGACAAAAGGTCACATATTGCAGGGCAACATTTAATAGAGAAAATCATACTTGATCATAGTGAATATGTAAAGGCTGATCCAAAAGTTAAATCACAGCCATAGTTTTTGAGGAAACTGAGGTTGGGGCAGTTTTTAAATAAGCTGTATTAGAACCTACTTTGGCATATTCTGCAGGCTGATTCCAGTGTTTTTAGATATCAATTTGATTACAAATATCATCATTAGTATAACCATTACATTGAAGTCATAGAGCTAGCCTCACATTAGCGGGAAAAAGATGTTCGTCATCTGTTTAGTTAAGCTAGCATGTCTATTCAAAAGTTGTTGTGCTAATAGTAGCAAATGTTAGCATGCTAACACACTAAACTAAGATGAGAAAATAATGATCATTAGGGTACTTGCTAAACATCAGCATGTATGCATTGTGTTTGATTATGCTAATGCTAACATTTAGCTAATTAGATCCCTGGTACAGCTCACTACAGCTTTCCTTCAAATAGGATGCAAACTAATCTTTGAAGTAAAATATGGCATCAGTTAGTTACTGTAGGAAAACTACCAATACACAGACAGGATCTTCTTTGTTTAAAAAATCATAACTTATACAAATGTTGTTATGAAACACACAGACAGTATATGTTGGGTTATGTAGGCTATATGAGTTAAAGCTATTTCGTAAAACTACATTATCAAGATTGACAATGCACATTTGATAGTAAGTTATAAGTCTCAAACAAGAAAATCAAACAATTAATTTAACTTAAAAAAACTGCACAAAAAAGTATTAACTTGTATTTCAAGATAAAGGGGAAGAGCGGGTCAAAGGGGTTCAAATACATCACAGGCAATGCTACATTCCTTTCCTTTTATGCCCACAATTGTTTCTAGCATCAGTAGTTAAGTACAGAAAATGACAAATAAAGTAATTTAACCACATGGATGATTCACAGGAGGGATATTTTCTTTGTAAGCCATGCTTTCTTCCATTCTGCTTCAAGAACAGTTGTTTTGTTATACCTAGTCTGTAACTTGAATACAAAATAAAACCAGCAGTTGAATATAGTTGAAAGTTCAGCATGTAATTGCAAAATGTGGTTAACTACAAGTTAAATCACATGATGGCCTAGCTGACTACTACCCACCCCTGCCAGTAGGTTTGTAGATGAGAGGATTTATATTTGTGTTGATATTTGCATTTTTTTGTGGTGGAAGAAATATCTGAAGTTGTATTTCATACAAGGCAAGCTAGTCTAGTCACCACGTTAGAGTAACTATTGATATTAGAGGCTTGGGTTTCCTGTGAGCTCACAGCCCTCCTTTTTGTCCCAAGACTAACATTTCCTATGATCGCTCTTGACAGATGATTTTCTTTCAGAGGCCCCCTGAAGGATAACCAAAAATAGTTACTTTCTGCCCAAAATCCCTTCCCCTATTGTGAGTTCTGCACAAATTATTCGCAAAGTTGACGGCTTTCTTTGTGGCAAACTTTGTGCAAGCTTTGTGAGAGTGAGAGCAGTCTGAACCGTGGTTTAACTTTTTTTTAAGAGCAGCCAAGAGTAGATGTGCGGTTGTGTCTTAAAGGGAGGGGCTTGATCCTCAGTTTTGTATCATTGAGTGTAGTGGAGGACCGACTGCAGACTGGCTCCCTCTCCTCTCCTCATCGACTCAAGAGCTCTTCTTTGAACCGATAAGATCCACAGGTAAGTTCAAAAACTTTAAACCGCCTGTTAAATCCACGCGTAAACTTTTAAAAACACATGGGAGAAAGTTTATGACGCGCGGATGCTTTAGCGAATTATTTTTGCGATTGTCGATGTTATGCGTCTCAACTGTAGCTTGTGTGTTCACTAAACGATTGTGAGCTATAATAAACTTTTCTATGCACCGATCTGTTATGTTAATGTTGTATTCACCGCGGGACAACACAAAGAAAAGCGTACGTCCACTCCCGTAATGCGCGCTCACTCCCTTCAGGGGGGGAGGTTGTGGTGTCTCCAAACCCACAGCCACACAACTTTCTCATCGCCTCAGCACTAAATATGTTGACATCCCATATTTCTGCTTGTTTATAATACTCATAGTATCCTTCCAATGCTTAAAGGAACGCTGTTTTCCTGACACATGACTGCAGAGTGTGGATAACCCTGTTGAAATATGACATGTGGAAGGTGGTGTACAAAGTTGGCTATATGCAAGAATGGGCCCCATAAGGCTTCCAGCACACCACATGGCCTTCAAAAGTTTAAATGTGACCATAAGAGCATGCTGAGATACAGGAGGCAATTGTCCTTTGGTGTAAGAGCTTTAAACACATCCAGCATCTCCTGCAGACAAAGCTACAGGGCAGTCTTGCAGTATGCAGGCCCGCTCACTCGCAGATGAATCCACTTCTCATAATTCTGAGGTATCACATTCTTTGCAGTCCCACCACCCCTGAGGCAAAAGGCTCTCTTCGACTCTCATTGTACTTGAGTTGGCCAGCAGGTCTTTTGATCTCGGCTTTATTACATACTAGTATCTGTGAAATGGAAGCATGGAAAATGTGAGAGTGGGGAGGGAGGGAGCTGCAGAGGCTAGATCTGTCGGTCTTTTTCTTTTTGGAATGCTTTCGGGCGAGAGACAGCATCGTAATTGTCCATGAAACTCTATCTGATAAGTTGTGCAGTGTTTGGAAAACACTTGGAAAGTGCCCTCCTCTCCTTATAAGGCACAGGCCCAACCTGGTGATAGGTGATTGGAAAAGCCTCTGGAATGCAATGCATAACAGCCTTCTGGTACATTTTGATGTTCCCCCACAGCCCCGTCATATGAACCAAAGCTCTCCTTCATGAACACCACCCCGCATCCTAGATGCTAATCAACACTATGTATTATATAAAAGTGGATAATCACTTCTTCATGCAATTGAACTTGAACCTAACCTCAATAGTTCATCAGGTACTTTAAGCTAACTATTCCAACATTTGACCTGGTACTTTAAGGTAACTATTTTAACAGTGTATCCAGGACTTTTAGCTTACTATTTCAACATATTATGAGTTTATTTAACCTAACTACTTTTTTTACTACTACTTAACATTTAATAGAGGACTTATAGCTAATGGTTTTTAACTTTTGATCTGCTACTTTTAGCAAACTATTTCAACAGTTTATCCAGGACTTTAAGCTAACTACTTTAACAGTGAGTGTGCTGGATACTTTAAGCTTACTATTCCCAGTTTATTCTTTGTTTTTGATAAACAAATCCAACTGTTATCTGTTAGTTTTAGCTAACTATTGCAACACCTTGAACCTGACTAATAGCTATATAATGCAATGGTTTTTTTCACTCTCAATCCCATCAGTGTTACAACTGAGTTCATGTGTTTTTTTATTTTTAAATCACATCCCTTAACTAACACTTTATATTTCCAAGTACTCCATTACCACTTCTACATTAGTATTTCCTGGGATAAGAGCAGCCCTAATGGGAATCACAACCCTAGGATTTTGTTTTCAGTTTTGACATGCATATTCACATGCTTATACATTCTCTCACTCAGCTATTTTTGGGCTGGAGCACGCAAAGCAAACTGCTGGCTTTACACTAAAATGCATAGTGCTTTGTAGTGTACTTAGAAGGGGATTTCATAATTGGCACGATATGATATGGGCGCAGAAGAATCTGGAGGTAATTGCACAGAGTGATAACAGGGGTTTGGCAGTGAGGGCGAGAGCCAGGGCCAGGGTTAGGGCTGGGCGGCAGGATGTAGGGAACACTGCCATGCATTTCCGGAGTCTGGCTCTGGACTGCACAGTGCGGTGGAGGCTTCTAGTTACTGTATGCTGGCTCCTTCTCCTTCTCCCTCCCTTCTCCATACACTTATAGGTTAAATGTTGGATTGGATCATTATTGTACCTCATTCTCAGCATATTTAACATGGGTTAAAGCTCAAGGCATTTATGAATCTCTCCCTGTGCAGTTATGTGTTAACACAACGCAACATATGTGGGTGTGTTGTTATAGTTTGATGCTAGATACTCATAATCCATCACAGTATCAAGTTCCAAAGCAAGAATCCAGAGTTTCCTTGCAAGGCAATGGCTTCTTACCACCACTGAGCTAAGGCTGCCGACCAAGTGGCAAACTGAATTTGAATTAAATGGAAAACTGGCAGAGGCGAATTTCTAACACAAATGATCAAACCGTTCTGTTCTTTTTTTAAATAGATGTTTACCTATACTGGGTTCAGTGTGTAGGTTTTCCAATTGTGGTTCGGACATTTCAGTCCAAACATACATTGTTTCCACACAGCAGGTGCCAGAGCTATTTTCTGGTTTCTTCTCATAACAGACCAGTGAAGCTATGTCAAGCATGTTTCCTGTGTTCCAGTCTTAATTTGATTCAGATTTGTTTGTTCTAAGACTGTAGTTATGGATAGAGATGTTGCCCAAACGTGCCTAAACAACCACAAGCTAAATGCATTCATTCTGTTTTATCAATGGTATCCTTCTCATAATTTTCCACCAGTTACTTCGCATAAAGCTAAGTTTGTGTTTCCTGGACAACAGCAGCAGTAGGACAAGGTTCGGCTCATTTGAAGTGATTATGATTGACATGCAGCTAGCGCTCCTTGGACTGTGGCCCCGGCCTGGAGCCCCACAGCACACTCGCTCTGTTCCCCCTCGCCTTAGAATTTGATAGCATGTAATTTGAATGCACTGCATCCAGAACCGCACAAGTTGTATAATATGGTGAGCTTGGATGGATGGGCAGACCTTGAGTTGGAAAATAATTATTAACTCTTTCCTTGGGTAGCAACGGTCAACAAGTGGTAAGCAAAAACTGGTAGCCCTTCCTGATTGCTTGTGAAGTCACACAATGCCATGTAACCTTAGACAATGTTTATTTAGATCCTGGAAAATATACCGTAAGATTTTTCCAGGTGTTTATGATACACATTTAAATTCCTGTTACTTGCCATTTCAAAGAAAAGAGATTTCTCATTATGCTGCCAAGCTGAAATGGAATGGTTTTAGATATGGTGCTCTTGGATGTTGTGGCGTTTCTGTGCACAATTAGTCTCATGGGTGATGACCCCCCTCCCTCCCTACAACATTTTCCCCACCAAATGTAGTTTTATTTAATACAACCACATTTATAAAGCTATTTTCAAACAACATATTCAATGTATAAAGAATGTCATAATGATGCTTCTTCCAAAGATCTGTATCCTTTCATTCCAAACTATTTCCAAAACTTTAATTCTCCTGTCTGAAGCAGTCATGTGGGCATGAAAGACCTGTGTTTGAATTCCTCTGGGCTTTAGTCACACTCTAATGAAGAGGGTTTGTTAGATCAGCCTCTCACTCGTGTCATATTCTGACTTTAAAGTGCTATCACTCAAGGCCAGATTGCCTAACAGGCAGCATGGCATGTCAATGTTGGTAATTGCCATATTGGCCTGCCATCTGCTTGTTGCCAGATGCCAAGCTTTTCCAGGAGTTTCATAGCTATAAAAAAATACTATTGCATTTTTTCCCCTTCTTTTTGGTGGGTGATGATTGAAATCATGAGGTGGCCTTGCTTTATATCTTAAAAGGTAAAACCTCTCTTATTCACGTGGCCTACATTTCATCTGGTCTTTGTGGATGATTGATTGTGCGAAAGTGAGGTCAGTGCTCCTAAGCAGCGATTCTGATGTCATCCTACAAAGATGCATGTTCTTCCCTTCGTTCCCCTAAGCGGGTTATTCAGAGAAGTGTACAAAATTGTTAAGAGGGACATTTAGCCTTTGGGCTTCTTCTCATCTGATAAAACAAGCACAGGAAATGTCTCTGTTAGCTGATTGGCCTTGTGTTTCCCTTCAGCGTCCTCCCACTGGGACCTCAGACGTGCACAGTTTGTCCCTGTGGCAGAGAAACCACCTTACTTGTCTCTTTCCTAACAGCTACATTAACTTTTCCTGTGCCTCTCTCCTCTCCTTTAACACCAATCTATTCTACCTCAGCCCTTTTCTCTGAAAAAGAAATGATTACTATAATGTTTATTCTCAATTCACCCTGCTTCTTTCCTTTGCCAGCTTTCCATTCTTTCCTCCCTGTCCTCTCTTCACCTCCCCCTCCTCCTTTCTCCTCTCAACCTCTTGTCTTCCTCCCATTGCAAACCAAAACTAAATAAACATAGCTTATCGAGAGCCTGTCAAATCACCTTTTTAAAAATCAAATTTTTTGTGGGTAATGGGGGAATTAAAGGGCCGTGGAGGTAATAATAAGGTGATGTAAATCCCAGCGGCGTGTGAAAAATACCATCGAGTGTAAACACATGACCGGTGAGGTCATGTGTTTACACAGTTAGCGAGGTTAACCGCTCTCTGAATCGCACAGGGAAACAGACAGGCCAGTGTGCAGGTCAGTTATAGGCATGCTGGATTTCTGCTTGCGGCTATAGAGGCTCTGCGTGTGCTGAAGTGTGTATGGCGAATGTGAAGGACGGCTTGTAGAGTCCACATTGGACGCCTGCCATCATGGGAGTGAGAACTGGCGAGAGCTAGACCGGGCTTGTATGTGGTAATGATGGAAGTGAGGTCTTACCTCATGCACATAAAACAATCACTGTGTCCTTACATGGGTATTCACTATTCACATGAGTCAGATTTGTTTTGTAATTCTGTTTCATTCTTTGGAATAGCTACAAAGTTGAGTGTATTTTATTCCAACTGCTTCTGAGTCTTGGTTTCAAATCTAAGGAGAGTACGATGTTGTCACAACTTAGTCACTTAATAAGTGATCTCAATAATGATTTATTTCCCATCATATCTGCCTAATATTATCTTGATTAATAATTGTTAAGTCAAGTGTATGCAACATGTTAGAATGTGAAACTAGTTATTTTTAATATTCTGTAAGTGATTCTAGTTGCATCTGTTTTGACATATTATTCATTTGCAATTTTATTTCTGGTCAACTGATGATTGGATTGGATGATTGGACATCCAAAACAAAGAGCTAATAGACACTAAAATGCTCTGTCGGCTTGTTTAAGAATATATCACACATTTCCCGGCTCCAGATTGCGAACACAATGGTTGCATAGTGCATACACGTCCATTTTTGTGTTTGAATAAGAATTGTACGTGGTTGCACTAATGGGAGTGCATGGTGATCATTCTCATTGTCGGAGCAGAGATATCAGCCATTGTCTAATCATGCATCTCCACCTCCAAAGACTCAAATGTCAACTCGAGGATGTGCTCATGGGACCGCATTTGTGCACGCAGAGCTCCTAAATGAGGATCCTTTTTTACTCCTGCAGATGTTGTTCTGTAAACTTGTGAAAATAAACAGTGTAGAGCAAATCATTTTCAAATACAATTGTCATTCAATCCTAACATTTCGAAAGCTTTTCTCGCTCTGGTATCCAAAGCCAGACTTGTTTTATATCCAGGCTCATTGTTTGAAATGGTCCACATCTACCTTTCCTACCTGAATAAGGAAGTCAGGCAGCAGCACAGTCTGAGCTCTGTGTCAGGGCTGCAGTCGGGAGCAGCGGTAATTGTTTAAGAGTGCATTTATAGAGTGTACTCTTTGTGCCTCCTAATCAGAAGCATACTCAGGCATTTACATATGAGCCTCTGAGGACTGCTCAGGAATGCATTACACGCAAGGCAAATGGACGGGAGAGCAAGAAAGCGGCTCTAGTGGGCCACTCCGCTGTTGCCATTTATTTCCACTTCACATGTCACTGCCCTGTTACAAGGGCGGGGGGGGGTGAAAGTGATTAAGGCTGAAGATCAAAAGCGCAGAGTGGCTGATGCGAAGCCTACCCTCCTTGAACACCAGTAATACAAGTACTTTACATCTTTATTCGTGTCTTTCAGCAATACCAACTATTTCACCAAAAAGTACAATCCGTCTACCTATCATTGACCTTTATAGATTAGATCTATTTCAGGGATTCGTTTCAGTGCGCATTGGGTAATTTGTCCATTTTTCTTCTCTACTTTTAACTCGTGTATGGCAAGAGGACAAGGAGAACAAAAATATGGCCTCAGAAAACCATTTTAATCAGACAGGCCTCCGCAGGGACAGACGCTGGCATAGGAGAGCCCTTCACCTCATCAGAGCTCTGCCAGTGGTGATTGGGAGAAACACTCAGTCAGGATTTTATTGAATAACCCCAGCCCTGTACTGCAGGGGCTTTACTGTAATAGAGCAGCTCTGCATTCGCCGAGGTGACAGCCAAATGGTACTTATTAAACTAAGGGCTGATTCATGCTATGTGCCCTACTATGGTTTAACCTTGTTGAAGGCTTTGCCGAAGTCCACTCAGTTTTATGACTTGAGATACAGATGTGTACAATTACAGCAGAGTTCACAAATTCCTTACGTGAAACAAAAACAAACATTAATACAATTATTTAAAATAGACAGTCATTTCATTCTTCCAATTGAACTACTATCCAATTGAACTACTATCCAATTGAACTACTATCCAATTGAACTACTATCCTCTTGAACGATGTGTGTGTTGAGATGAAAGCTTTCCTTGGATGCATGTGAGAACGGGGATAATAGCTGTGGGTTCTGTCGTCCCTGCTTATTTACCCAGAACACAGCTCTCTGCGCAAATTGAGCATGACGTCTAATGGAGTGTGAACGTGGATTAATTACCCCCATATTCCGACTAATGGCTCCTTCTCTTCTGATTAATGATGACACATGTCACACGGAGGTGTAACTGTTTTATGTTTAAATGAGACGTCTTCCATTCAAATATTAGTGTGCTTAGGATTATGGTGTATGAAAAACACTGTTTGTTTTCTATATTAATTAACTCATGAGTCATTCAGCAACCTTAACTAAGACAATGGAGTTTATAAAGATAATATGGCTCTAATCTATTGTATTGGCATTCCAAAAAATGTGAATGTGGTTCTGTAATGTTATTTTGCTTGTAGGAATGTAGTGTATTTCAATAATTGTAAGTGTGATGGGTTAATAGGCCATAACTAACAAAGATGTTTGGGTATTTTATACTCCTAATTATATTTACTGTAGGAGCAAACTACCATTAGTTGATTTATACAGAATTCTTTAGTTTGAAAAATCTGATGTATCCTAGTCATATGTGCATAATATATTTATATAATGTTGATAGAGCATGTTATTCTTCAAGAATAGTGACAAAGTTATGTACTGCGCTCAGCATTTTATCAAGTAAGTGAACTCTGATGCAAAAAACGATGTAATGGCTTCAGTGTCTTCAATTTATTCTTATTTACAAACACACAGTAATTGTTATATCTCCAAAAAGCTAATACATTATATCTCAAGCTCTTTACCTAAGGCTAGTTTTAATATGTAGCATGTTGTTAGCATTTTAGCATTATCAATATATTCACGTTTACTGATATATCTGCAAAAAGCTCAAATATATAATACTGATAATACTTTTTATATTTGTTGGCTTTAAATACAAGGGCTACACAGAAGGTAAAGCAGACACCATCATTTGGGTGCTAGTGATTTTGGAAGGATATGATTCGAGCAAATAGTTTTAGGTGGATTGTTGATGGTTCAATAGATCAGATGTTGAAGAAGGTTCAAATATATTTAGGAGGGGTGAGCTGAGGTTCTCATTCGGGCTAGCCTCATAAAACATGCCTTAATGAGAAACAAAACACCCAGACGCCCCCCTACAACAATGGCTTCTTGTTATCAAAGAACTGCGGCCAGTGTATGATGGAGTCTGGCTCGAGTCCCGGCAGATTTTCCCTGAGCTGCAGTGTGCCTGAGTCGAACCCTCGGCCCCGCAGTGCCACTCACTTCAGTGACAGCCACCTGGGAGACCACCTTGGAAAATGGGCCCCTATTAGTTCAGGTTAGACTTAATGACCAGTAATGGTACACCGGCCAACCTAAACTGTGCAAAAGGGCTTCGGGCAGGCCGAAATGAAATACCAGTCACTCAAGCTCTGAACATAAACACAAGGTGGGTGGTGGGTGTGGGTGGGTGAATAGGTATTTCTTTAGGTGCTAGTGTACGAGGAGGCTCAAACATGCATCTAGTGTTTGGGAGCAGAGGTGATCCAGATGGAGGAGACACTTTTCAAGCGTGAGGGAGATTGATGAGCCCCCCATGGACAGATTATAGCCAGGGGTTATGGAATTATCCCCATTTAGCTGTGCGTTGCGAACCAAATCTCATTTCCAGTTTTGTCATGAGCTAAAAAAAAGCTGGTTTAGACGGCACAACCAGAGAAGCCTCGTAAGAGCACCACTCAATTATTTACAATTTCATGGCTGTCTGAGATATGTGTTATTCTAATAAATGCAGGAATTAGAAAGCTTAATTGCCGCACATATATTAACCCCCATAGCTGAATTTTATCCTCAATTTAGTGGTAAATTCCACATCATACTAATGGCATTCGTTAATAGTGTCTTCCATGGTCTTTTAAGCAAATACCAAGCAGTCTGTGGTCAGGCATTAGCTCAGGCATTAGAAGTAAGAAACTCCACCATTTCAATTAATGTGATAGGAGCCAATCAGACACTGAAGAAAATAACTTTTTCACTTTCGGGGAGAAAGAGCTGCAGAGCTTCTAGGCCTGCAAAAGGCAGACAGAGAAACATAGTGTGATCTTCAATGAAAGAGACAAAGACCGAGGAAGAGAGAGAGAGCTTTGGTATGTCTCGTGAAGCTCTAGGGTTTTCTGGAATTTCTGGCAATGGATTCTGAAGTCACATAACCACAGAAAGAGAAGACATAGGGAGAGATGGGGGGTAACTCTTCTGAGAGACGCTGTACTCACAATACTTGCCCTTCCACTGTATACTACAGATATGAAAATGTGAAACAATGAACGGTACAAACACACCTTCAGGGTGTAACGTGACATACGGTACCTTTCCTACTTTATACCTGCAGATTAAAGTTTCGTATTAAGCTTTTTGCCTAGAGGTGGGGCAGCAGACGTGTACCGTCCATGCTGGCTGGCTGCCGCTCTAATAATAACAGCCATGCACGAAAATGAGATCTGGTAAAGCTAGTGAACTTTAGTCCTGTAGAGCCCTGAAAGGATTTGAGGTATGAGGAGAGTGGAATGTATTTTTTGGAAGGAGAGGTGATCTCCTTGTCACTCGGAGAATGTGCATCCGCTGATTCAAAGCAATGCTAATGCTTTAATACCGTGAAATATGATACTACTGACATGGAAAAGATGCCATGTTTTCCACAGGGGTATTATATCTTTCAGGATTTCATCTTCAATGAAAAGAGCCTCACATTTCTAGTCCCTGGCATCATGTCTGTCTGCCAGTGTAGGTGGACCGGGATTAGGAGTGGTTTACTGAATGTTGTGCTGATTCTGCAGTCCTTTGTCAAGAGCAGGGCTCTGCCTTTTTCTATTTACAGTACATCTTTTTGTAACTACTGTTTTTCTTCCGTGGGCTGGTTGCACTCTTGATGTTCCAGAATAAACTTCGAGATGACTATTACTGTAACATTAGTATTCAATGTAATCTCTTGCAGGTGTTGTTGAGCATATCAATAGTCCTGTGATGGTAACATGTCAAAACAAGTAGCAATCAGGAAAAGGCAGATTAGCAAATGTTAATAATGCAGGTTTCAAAATAGAAAAGCTTTGGTAATGTTTCTGTTCAAATAAAATGCTTTCTTTGTGTTTGTTTCTCATCAAATCCGCATTTTCAACAGTTTTATACAAACAAATTGATCAAATGAATATGTGTAACGGCCCGTCCGCACTGCAGCTTCAAAAAAAAGCTTGGAGCTGGGCGTGTCTGAAGCTCGACCAACAACCAATCACATGAATCTCCCGCCCCTGACACACAAGCAGTGGTTTGATTGGCTAGAGCTTGTACTGGCATATGATTTGATTGGCTGACGCTTCCACCGAAAGCTTCAGAAGCTTCAAAAGTTGAACATTGCTCAACTTTTGCAGCCTGAAACGCCAGGAAAGCTCCGCTCTCCTTCCCACAATGCAGTTCGGCGAAAAGTGACGTCACCCCATTCAAAGTGAATAGGCAGACGCGTTGGAAACCGTTTTTGAAGCTGTCGAAGCTGTAGTGTGGACGGGCCGTAACTGTGCTATTTACAGTTTTAGTTCGGTCTCATCAGCTTTGTTTCTGGTCAGAGCCAGATAACTGTTTTGTAACCTACCTAGCACAAACCTGACACAGAGACCATTAGGATTTAGCTAAAGGAGAAGTGAATATTGGAGTTGCCTTTGCCAGGTGGCCAGTCAAAAAGGTGTTGCTCCATGTCTATTGAACATGTAAATAGCTATTTGCTAACATGTTGCCACCTCTTTACCTGTAAGTAAATATAACTGTTTTGTAAAGTACCGTTAGGCCTTACAGAGATGTAATGTTACTTGAACCTGTTGAATTCCTCATAACGTAAACAAAATCCCTTGATCGCTGTCACAGCCAGTGAAGCCCATTTATCATCTGTCTGCTGCGTACACTGAGACAGCTTGTAGTTTCAACACCTGGCTAAGGAACCCCTGCACATCCACCATTATATGGCCCTGCTTCAGCTCTAAGACAATGAATACCCAGAGAGATATAGAGAGTCACACGATGGACACCAAACGTGCCTTCGAATAAAACCCTCAGATTTCTGCCATTATAAGCCTGAACTGAAAGGACTGTCAGGGTGAAAAGACCTGCTTGGTCAGGTCATCTTGCTCCCTTGGCACCCCTACCCCACTCCTTAATCTCCTCCTATCTCTCTCCAGGAATGCAGCCCCTTAGTTTGAAAAATACCTTGTCTTGTAATACCCTTGAATAAGCCTCGCAGCACACACAAAAAAAAGGGCATTCCACTGCTGCGACGTACTGACTTGTGTGTTAAAGTAAGGCAAGAGAGATAAAGATTTATGACATTTTGGAAAGATTTAAAAAAATATGTCCTCTGTGAAAGGAGATGTGCAAAAAAGGCAATCTTGTGTCAGGGTTTGCACTCAGCTGTCATGTTTTCAACAGGCTCTCAGGATGTGGGGCATTGCATCATGCTTTCTAGCCTCACTCTAACCTCATGTATGTTTCCATGTAAGGTATGATGGGAAGACGTTTTCTGTGTGGTTCGAGCCAGCCACATAAATCACTCCACCGTTTTTATTCCTTTTTTCCTTTTTCGCTCCCCCTTTCACCAAAGTGTAATTTCTCTCGGGCCACAGAGAGCCACACGTCCATCACGACAGAAACGTGCCTTTTATAGGGAGCATGTCACAAATGTTCAGCGGATCCATTTTCTTTCCATTTTTTCGCCTTAGAGAAACACATCAGGAACCTCTCAGGCTTTATGAGGAATACATTTTTATGTTCCACTTAATGTTTCCAGCATGTCACGTTATTGCCCGTGTACCAGAGGCTGTGGGCTGCCGTGGCTCATGCTGATCACGTATACTTTTACATTTGTAGTCATTGAACTGTGGTGCATATCCCAAGTGAATTACACTTATTAAAAAAAAGTATAACTTCAGGATGTTGCCTGGGGGTCTTATACCCAGACACACTGACTTTATTGCAGTGATTGAAACTGTGATATTTCAGTTTCTGCTGAACTTTTACTCGCAGATCTTAAAAGAAAGCAAGGATTTAAAGCGTAGCAGAGGGCATTTTCTGCTCTGTTCCGTCCTGTTTGTATCCCTTTCCGTTCAACTCTGCTTTATTGCCATCAGCTGGATAAACTGTTCTCTTGCTGCAGTTTCAGCAGTAGCCGTTTTTACACTAAAACCCTCCATATATCAGCACTCTGGTTCCACTAGTCTCGCTGGTCAGCTAGTAGCAGATTAATGTCCTGTTGAGGAGACACAGACTGCTGCCCGGGGCTCATTTGCTCTGACAGAAGGCAGGTGTCAAGACAGTCTGTCCTGAAGGAACAAGGGGGGGCGGCTTTTCGTTTGGAAAGGGACACGAGAGACGCATGAGGAATGGATTCGAGACGTGTCACACGTTCCTGTGTGCCTTGCTTGAAATGAGAAAATGGTGAAATAGGTTTCCAAGACCATTAAATGACCTGTTCAGTTTTCTTTTTCAGTGGATACTATCCCCTCCTTTGTCATTGGCCTCATACAGCATCTGTCTGTCATTATTTATTTAGAATCCTATTTAATATACTTATAAGTCACAGTGCGCTCTCAAGTACTAAGTGGCTCGATTATGTTGTCCTTGTGTATTCCTCATAACTCTACTTTGTTATGACAGGTGAATGATGTGGAAAAAATTGCATGTATTTATTAATTAGTCCTGGTTTGTTTGAAGCTGTGGTTTTATACAGTCTGGCTTTTTTTATAGCATGTACGTTCTGACATCGAGTGACAAAAAAAATGTTCGACTGTAACGTCCTTGTGGAATTACACAACATATTGTTATTATGGCATGTCAGGTACAGGAGGTGCATATGTATTGAGATGATTTGACATCTTGCATATTTGCACCAGAATATGTAATGTATTTTTTTGTCAAGAAAGTGCTTCCATAAGAGTACTAAACCTGTCTGGATCCTGAGCGAACAGGAGACAAAAATAATTTGGCATTTTTTGCAGCGACGAGAGAATGTCAGAGTCGCTCCATATAGCGAGGAGGGGCTGGGGGGGGAAGATAAACAAACCGTTTCTAACTTAAGCAGAGGACTGTGGCCTTTGAGACGGCTGCTTTTTCACCGAGAGGAATGTTCTCTTCCAGGAGGCTCCGGACTCCAAGAGCACTGCCGAGACTCTATGTGGAACTGAAGAGAGCTTTTTGTTTGTGTTTACAAATGAAATGTCAGCGTAGTTAAAGGATCGGTGTGCCTCTCTCTCATGACTCCTGAGGTGTGTGTGTGTGTGTGTGTGTGTGTGTGTGTGTGTGTGTGTGTGTGTGTGTGTGTGTGTGTGTGTGTGTGTGTGTGTGTGTGTGTGTGTGTGTGTGTGTGTGTGTGTGTGTGTGTGTGTGTGTGTGTGTGTGTGTGTGTGTGTGTGTGTGTGTGTGTGTGTGTGTGTGTGTGTGTGTGTGTGTGGTGTGTGTGTGTGTGTGTGTGTGTGTGTGTGTGTGTGTGTGTGGTGTGTGTGTGTTGTGTGTGTGTGTGTGTGTTGTGTGTGTGTGTGTGTGTGTGTGTGTGTGTGTGTGTGTGTGTGTGTGTGTGTGTGTGTGTGTGTGTGTGTCACCATAGGTCCAACATCACCATCAGTCATTCTGTTTTGAGAGGAAGCCAACTCCATGGCCACTGTGTAGAGAGTGTGAGAGCTCTATCTCGCTGTGCAACGCAGCATGCAAGAGAACCTCCCCCCCCTCTTTTTTTCCAGTTTGGTTACGGGAAAAGGCAGCATTTTTTCTTTCCATATTTGGTCATATGGAGCACGGCCAGGGTGCAGTAGCCTTTTGATGCCGTACAAACATCCCTATTTTGTGTGGGATTTGTGCTTTTAGGAATGCCTTTTCTCCAATTCTGCCTGATTGTGGGTGTTGCATCTGAAAGTGCACTTTAAAATGGGACACAAGCCTGTTAAAATCTAAGACTGGAGAGGATTTGTGCTGGCTCTTGCTGCTGTTTCACTAAGAACTTGCCTTTTTACAGTTTTATTTATGATTTAGACAGCCAGACTTCAACTTCTAATGCAAATGTCCCTCTTAAAACCTGCATCTAAAAGTAGGACAATGTTTTATAACCCATCGCTGGCAGCCAACTGCTACACCAAATCCTCTCGGGCAGTTATTTCATTTGGTAAATTAGTTCAGCAGCTGACAAATAAGAATGTATTATCTCATTTCAGTGGTTCACTTTTAAGAGCTACAGATTTCTGAAACTTGCTGATCCTGAATTTAGTGGGATCTGCTCAAAAATGAGAATACAGATGGTGTTTTTAAATGGAGCATCTGTAGGCTAAAACCGGTCTGTGCGATTCAGATGATGGATATGTCATGCCGGGTAATGTTTTTATTGCAATTTAAGTGTGACTTAGCTTCAGGCGTGAGGTTTAAAGACACATAAACACACCCTCAACCTGAAGGGGAACGCCGGCTGGTGACGTTCAGGTGTTTTCAGCTGCGTCTCCGCAGAAGAAAAAAGGTTATCATGCCTTCAGATTTAACACAGCCTGAAGTGTGAGGAGCGGTACGAAACGTGTGGGAAAGTCAGAGGAGAAAATATTCAAATATAGTGAGTCACATTCGAAATAAATACACTTTAGGACTAGGAGGTTATCAGTCTGACAGCGGAAAGTAAAACAACATTGAAGAATGCTACATGGACAGTCATTTGTTTTAATCAGGGCAACACAAGAGTTTAAGAGTATCAAAATGCAGCTGCTTTTCCAAATCAAGATCTTTTACTTTGATAGATAATCGAAACAACTGCTATTTGTTATCTGGAGCATCTAAGAAAGAAAGACACGAGGGATAGAGCTGGGTACGTTTTGTAGTCATCGTTTTTATTAGCTGTGATAAATAATTACTGAGATCTGGGAACATTAAGTCATCACTACAACAATAGGGAAAGAAACACAAGCCGTCTGAAGATTAGACGGGTTGTAAACATGCCAAGAGTCAAGCCAGATTATCTCAACCACTTTATTTGGAGCCAAAAGGAGAAAGCGCTGCCAATATGTTGCTAATAATACCTTAGTGTACAGAAAAGATGTGCGTGCACAACTTTGGCAAGTAGAGCGGGTGAAAGACAAACTAGGAAGTTGTTTTTTAAAGTGATCTATTTCAATAACAATTATGGCCTAAGCTACACAAATAAGGTATCATTAAAGACCTTGAAAACCAATGTTTTCAATGTACATTTTTTGCATTTAAATGGGTCCTATTATGCTCCTTTTCAGGAAACTTCCTCTGTAGGGAACTTTGGGATTTTAGCTTTCGCAAACCATTTACATGCACAGAAACCTATAGAACTGCAGGAAAGGGAAAACCCAAAGAGCATAATAAACTCAATTGGTTAGTCCACGAAGGACTTCTGTATCTGAATTTTCCCTTGGCTTTTTTTACTGGTTTGAGGTGGGCGGGCCTTCCTGGATAAAGATGATGTCACCTAGTATGCACCAATCAGACTTTGAGTCATTGTACGTGACTGATCTAACTTCCAGTGTACATCTTTAACATATTAACCAAGAAAATCAGGCTTTCTCTACCTTCATTTTGAATGCTGCTTTTTTGGAATTCATAAATGGAGTGGCTAATGATTAATACCAGCAGTGCTTAGTGTATCCTGCTAGCAGCCTATAAAATATAACACACACAAGGTATTCCATTGAGATTTCCTTGGCTGTGTGTGAACAGATAACCTCAGTCAGTCTGTCTCAGAGTGTATGATTCACAGGGCACAGAGAGGTGTTATGGAATGTGAACCATTGTCTGGGAATGCAGGAGTCTCCTTTTTCTCCAGCAAATGGAAACTTAACATCTTTTACCTTCAGGTCTTTTCTTACACTGAAGGGAAATTTCCTCTGGCTGGTTCGTCTTCCATCTGAAAGTCAGCGCAGACAATATTGTTGAGGGGATTTGAGGAAACTGTCTGATCGCCGCATCTAAAGTCAGTAATGACAATCCATCTGAGGCATTCAGGGACCCGAGCCCATTTCTTGCCCCAACCCTCAAAACCATCAGCACTTTATTCCGCCGCGTTTCACTTGCCACAGTGGCATTAGCTTCTCAAGTTTGCCTATGAATACTGTCTGCTCAAGCTCAGTGACATTTTTCCTCATTCCAGCCGAAGCCACACTTTCAAAAAATTGTTTTGGAGGAGATAGAGTGCGAGTGGAAAGCAGATGGTATTGAGATTGAGCTGAGGTCTGATGCACTTGGCCACCTCATACAGTATGTTGCCTTGCATATATAGTCGCAGCTGAAGACCCTCTGCTTTGACAAGCTATTGTGGTTGATTTTCACACTGACATGAAATGCAGACAAATACAGAAATAAGCTTAGCTGCTTGGAGATGGGTAAATCCTATGAAATATTAAACCAATTACTCTACTTGATTCATAGCAAACCAACCCATATGAGTGTCCTTATATGGTAGCGTAACACATACTCTGCAGCTGTTGGCTAAGCTGCTGCATTGTGGTCCAAGAAGAGATAGAATCAGTGAGAAGACGACAGTAAAAATAAATAAGTAAACTGCATTGGTAAAGACTAGGCGACTGATAATAGAGACCTTTCTTTTTTTAAACATAACCATTATATCTGCTTATTACTTTTTCACATAACACAAATGTACATGTTTCGATTGTTTCATATTTCCTCACTAGTTTTTTGGGTGACATTATTATCCACTCAGTCTTGTGTTAGCATTAGATAGAAGAGAAACAATAGCCTAGTTGACAGCAGCGGGTCAGATAGACAAGCTTCTTCCTGTATACCAGTATTCTGTGCTAATACACAGGAAACAGATGTAAATATTTAATCATTTCCCCAGCTCAAACAGCAAAGAACATTTTAGACAAAACGTCACAGCCCTATTATATAGCAATACATAGTATCCTTCATTAATTCCAACCCACCAGAGTATCTGTTCAGGCTGTAAAAGGCAGGCAGAAAAAGTGACACTAGATGACGGATGAAGCAGAGATGGACGAGCGGGGATGGAAAGAAAGAAAAAAATCTTGGCCTTGGTGCGCCAAAAAACCTCCAGTGAATTTATGAATGCTCATCCAGCGCCGCTCCGCATCCTGGGACTGTAAACGTGTTAATGCTGCCGAGGCCTGGACGTGTGAGAGGAGACGCATAGCGCAGGGAACCACAACCACAAGGCCAGCTTTCCAAACACAGCGCTGTAGGTGGTGACGGATATCACACATGTACACACATTTACCGTACCATAAACACACATACTGTACTTGCGGTGGCCATACGTACTTTCAGTAAAAACATACATTCTCACATCCCGTAAAGTTGATACAGAAAATCTGTCATATGCATTTCCTCTGTGCCAAATTACCACGCACACATTTACATCAATACACACATTTATACATTTAAATAATGTTTATCGTGATACTGGCACACAGACTGAGCATATTTTACCCGCCCTGTCAGACTAATCTCCGGAGACTCCTTACCCGTGCAGAAAACGCTAGGTTTACCCAACTCAAACTGTCCCCAGAGCCTCAGCTAAAACAGCTGTTAGTGTGCACAACCTACAGGCATGCATTATCTCCCTCTTTATTCCCCTCTTCTCCCTGTGTTACTGCGGAAGCTTGTCTGTGCGATAAAACAGTAAAAAAGATGATAATTATTTCACAAAATATTTAGCGATGCAGTATATATTTGCTTATTCTGAACCAAAGGACCTTTCTGGTTTAAGTGTGGGTTTGTTGCCTGTCATGTAGGTATCCAATACTCCCATAAATGGACAATTGACAGTAGTTTGTCAACAGCTGAATGCAAATGGAGGAGCGTGTCTGTGTTAGCTGTTTCATTCCCATAGTGTTAGTCAACTCCTACGCACTGGAAATTGAAACCCTCTAAGTATGAGTTCTTTAATTAAGTGTTTCAGTGCAATGCCTTCTAAAGTTATTGAACACTAGTAGTGCAATAGAACCGGAAAAAGCCAGTGGACAAGAATACTGAGATTTTGCCAAATTTTGCAAATGTTATGTTAGGCAAGAAAACCTGATTGTAAACATAACTTTGTTTCCGAGAAAGCTCGACAGAGGACCTCAAAGATAAGGGGACTTTTAGCGAAAACAGAAAGACCTATGATTGTTTTTAAGAGAGGCTGTCATAATAAAAGCTTCAAAGTTTTGAACTCAGGAGACAATTGTAATTTCGTCCTGTTCTAACTTTTGACAAAAGCCCTGACATTTTTAGTCTGACTGACCGAGTATTGATAGGTGAAGACGGCACATGTCAAAATACTGAAATCCTGCTGCTTGCTTTTCTCAGGCCTGATTTTCCACAATACACAATGATAGCTTATTCAATTTATTTCTGTGTATCATTTTACAAAAGGCATGTTTCACATAGCTTTGACATCTCCTGTGTCAGCTAGCTTCCACGGTAGCATATTATTTCTGAAGGTTAAACGGTAAGTGACAGGTAAAATAGTGAAACTTCTTCAACATACCAACCATAGCAGGTGGACGAAATATTTCCTTCCATTGATGCAAAGACTAGAAAGACCGGGCTTTGTGTCCGTGTTACCTTCACATTCCAGATAACTGGAATACCTCTCTTCACCTGGACACCTGGACAGCTGTGGCTCTGTTGCTGCTGGAGATATCAATCTTCCTCTCCTCTCATAATGCAGCATTCATGTTTTAAAGGGTTCATGTACCGATTGTTAACTGCAGACTTGTTGTTGGCACTGTTGTGTAACCGATGCTCACTTTTCTTAATGTAGCAGGGGTGATTAGCTTATCGCCGTAGCGGTGCCTCATAAAACTACGGTAATAACACAACACTGAATCCATTCATTGGAAACCAAAGAGAGAAATATCTACATCATTTTACGCTGTAATTTGCAGGCTTCCATTTTAACAAATATATGCATTGATATCACTATTGATATCTGCTAATGAAAATTAGGGGATTGTGCAGGATATTCGGTTTTTTATCATTGACAATTCTCTTTGACCAATCAGAGGGCGGCGGTGTTTTGATTCAACCTTCTTCGGCTCAGCTGCTTGAAACTTTGGTACCATAAAATTCCATGTACTATTCCAAAAAAAGTCTATTAGAGTAGAGCGTGCAAGTCAGTGGAAATGTGGCATTAGATGATAATAACAAGTCAAAAAGTGCTTGTTACTGAACATTGTTAACATTATAGGTCTCCCTAACATTAACATGTAAGCATTATAGCTCGATGAATGTGGCATTTGGCTTACAGGCAAAGCCGCACAGAGCTGTTAGCATGGCTGTAGACTGGCTCAAATGCACATATGCATACGTTTTTAAAGTACACCTATTGTTCTAAAAAGCAAAATAAGCACTAGTCCAAGCATCAATTGACTTTCAGTGAGTTCTGCCTTTAGACATGTTCTGTTAAGAGGATAGAGTCAATAAAGGGTTGATGTAAAATCTTTATAAAAAAGGGTTTGTATTCCAACATGTTTGAGACTAGAACGTAGCTAAACGTAAAAGTCACTTCAATATAAACTAAATACCTTTTGATTTGTGACTAATCCTTGTAACCACCAGCTGCAACAAGTAACCATTGTTCCTTTATTTGCCAACCTCACAGCTAGAAAGCATACAGCGTGCGTAAAGCTAGTTTTTACTTGTTTACTTCACATTCATTCCCTTTATTCAGCAACTAAAACCGTCACTGCACACAAAGGAAATTCCAAATGAGGAGTTGTCTTTAACTGGCATCTGAGTGAGTAATTGGAGGCTCTTTCAAGTCCCCTCTGCTAAAATCAGAGGTTAAATAGAAGCATTCCTCGCATAGCTCCATAGCCATAATGTGGAGATTAATGTGTTTGTCTTAAGGTGGTGAGGGGATGGTTGCTCTGACTGATCAGTATCACAGTTACAAAATCTGACCAAAAAGCTCCACTTAGAAGAATGCAAAGCCAGCGTTAGGAACATTTCACCAAAGACCAAAAATAGACATTCTGCTGGCCCATTCTTCAGCTTTACTCCCAGACTGCTGCTTGATCTACTTCGTGCCTCATTTGTCCAATAGGGGCCCATTGTTTTGGTGCTTTTAACCCAAGACTTCGTGAGAAGATAGAGGCATTATAAGGGGGGTGTAATCCCAGTGGCTGTCAGGATAATATCAACTTGGCTTTTTAAGAGGCTGGCACTTAGTCACTGGGTTCTGTGCCAGGGTCTGGCAGTCTCGACACAGGTAGTAATTTCACTGGTAAATGTGTCATTATAGCCATTGTAGAAGTGGGGGCAGACAGGGGAAGAGAAAGAGGTGGAGGAGGGGAGTCAATAGAGACAGAATGAGAAGTGAGGGCAGGATGTATGGATGCAGGTTTGACAAATGGTCAAAACGTAACAGGCAGAAGAAGAGGTTTTACAGTGGACATGCTAAGACAGGCTAAAAGTCCCAAACGTGCGACTCCAGGTTGCTCAACTTTATGGAATGCTGTCTTTCTCTCGTTCTGCCTCTGTTAGCTTTTGCAAAGTGCGGGTGGTCCCTCCAGTGATATACACAACCGTTACACTTCTACGTCTTACTGAGGGCCTTGTCTGCGAGCCACAGGCTTCCTCTTCTTCCCGGTGCTCTCCCACGTGGAGACGAGACAATGTGACTGTGCCGCATTCACTCTTGCATTCATTTCACAGCCCTATTCATACACCATAAATCAAATATAATTACCTCAGGTTTATGATTCATGTAAACTCGCGTATATGGCCCGCTGCGATCACAAACCTACTTTCATTCTAACTTACTTTGTAAATGGCATGTTTTTAAACGATCTATAACTCTTTATTTTTTTCTTCTAACAAACCTGAACACCAAATGAAAACGCGGTCTCCTCCGCTGCATAAATCACGCATTATTTGCAACAATAACTGCAAATGTACATGCCGCCGCCGTGCTTGTGTTGCTAATAACTTTGTCTCCCTTGGCGTCGCTGCTTCTAGGAAGTATGTGATTAGACTGGTGATGTTTGGAGGCCTTGTCGGTTTTACTTATTGCGCTCATTTCGTCTTAATTACGGTTGTATAGCCCCGCATTAAATCCCCTCCCCCACCTCCCCTGTCGTTTCGCAAATAATACTCAGAGTGCATCTAAACATAGAGTGCATTTTTGCGGTATTTAAAATATCTCTCCCTCCTCCGAGTCACAGTGGCTTTTACAGTGTAATAGCGGGGAGACGAAGCTGTGTTTACTGTACAGGCTCAAATAGGGAAAGGGGGGGGCTGGGTGAGAAGATGCAGTGGGGAGGGGGAGTAGGATTCCTCAGTCATGCATTTTTTCTTTTAGCTTCTCTGTGTGTTTCCTGTCTGTGTGTACATTCTCATTAGTATGCTTATTGCTCTGTGTGAATGCATGCACACAAACGCTGTAATGTTGCGTGCCTGTGTGCATGCATACTTATATACAGATGTGTGAAGAGGCTCTCTTTCAACCTTGCCTGTGTGCAGATACACGGAAAAAAGCACGCTTGTAGCACACAGGAAGCTAGCCTCAAGAGCCGAGTCACGTCCGAGAACAGAGTTTAGCCAAGCTCTGACATGTGGGCACAGAACGGGAAAAGTTAGCAGTGGGGATAGGGAGAGGAGACGGCAAAGGGAGGGAGGGAATAAGGGGGCAAGGCTAAGGGAAAGAAGGAAGGAGGTCACTGGAGGATGGAGGGAGGGACTAGCAGGGAGGGGAAGGGAACAGGCATTTGCCTTTTCTGTCAGCTGAGGCCGGACTGTGAGACTCTTACTTCACGTTGTAGCATTGTCTGCTTGGAGAGAGCATTGTGAGACACTGGTATGGTGTGAAGGAAAACACAATTGTTTGAATTCAAGGTATGACGGTCGACGTTCTTCCTTTTGTTTCTTCAAATGATCCTCTCAAGCATCTTATTTTCTGCCACTTTCATGTTCTATCACCACAAAGGATCTGAACACAACATTTATTTATTCTGTAAACTGCCATGCACCTTCGTTTGTCCTATGTTTACCGTGCTGCTGTGTTTAGAAGATAGTAGTTTGAGGATGTATTAGTCCAGTGCAGTCACGTAACCCACTGGGGTATTTTTAGTGAGAGTTGTTCTTAACTGATTGAGTTAACATCCTGTGTTGGATTCTCTGCTCTTCTTTCTTTCATTCTCTTCCTCATTCCTCTGTTGTCCACTGAAGTTTCTGGGTGTCGTTTCAGGCAGTTTGCATCTGAGACGGACATTTTCACGACCACACACTTCTGATGTGAACTGTGCGTAGATGTTAGTAAGTTATCTTTAGGATGTTATGCCTCGTCGATTTGGCAACAACCGTGCTTACAGCTTACAGTGGTTAAATGAAACGGCAAACCCTCATTGAGCCTCAACTTTTTTTTGTTCTTTTCAATTATAAAAAATGATCAAAAGCTGATTAAAATACCTGCAAAAGGACAGTTTTGAAGAATACCTGTTTGAATTGTCTTTGCTGTGGCTGCTGTACAATAAAAGCTGTCCATGTTTTGCCCTAAAAATGATTTCAATTTGAAGCCACAGCAGCAGGATGTTGCATTTGCATTAGCAGGAATATAATACAGCAGTGATTAGGCTGTAACGGTAACTCTGAAATACCCATGTCCCATGTGTGAAGGCATTTTGAATCTAGAATCAAATCTACGTTTACATTTTTTATTATTTAAGAATTGTCATTTCAAATACAGTACTTCCCAGATATCAGAGAACTTAAGCTTTGTTCAACAAGTATTCCAGCCCTCTCAGGATGCTTAAATGAATGCATTTTCGCCTTTCCTTCCTTTCTGCCTTCCTGAAAGTGAGCAAATCAACATGTGTGTGTTTGGTGATGTCATCCCTCAGGGCACAATCATGGAGGAAATGGACTTTGAGCAGCGCCGGGAGCTGAGGAGGCAGAAACGAGAGGAGATGCGCCTGGAGGCCGAGCGGTAAGACCCGTTTGGTTGTCTGTCATTCACGTCTGCAGATTAGTACACTATGATTTTTCAATACATTATCTTGTAAAGCAGAAAGTGTTTAAAGGAAGTCACTTTTCTACAATGGATTCATTTGTAGTTGGAGCCACAGAACTTAGCTGTCCCTTAAGATCTTTGGCTGTGTGAAGCTGCTGTTGTGTAATGAGGGTCTGGTTGTCAGTGCACTGATGTTCATGCCAAGTCGGAACAGGGCGCCAGCTTTAACGGCTTAGACCCTCCCCTCGGTCTTTAAAAGCATCACTCAGCAAATATTGGCTTCCCCGACCTGGACTGGAGGCAAAAACAGGTTGATACGAAATCTGATAAGCAAAGAGATGACCTTTAAGTGGGAATGTTCAATCGCGCCCTCCCGCCCCTCTTTCCAATTTTCTCTCCCAGATACCGCGGCCTTGTGAACTTCCTTTGATTCAATGGGAGGAATTGATTAAGCTAAAGTTCATTTCAGCTTTGTGATTGAGCGGTAACACGGCAAGTGCAGTAATCAAAACTAGTAAAAAGGTTTTTTTTTATTGCGAGATCTTGATACATGGTGTGCCAAGGAGGCATTTAATAGAGCCTTTTCACTCAAGCCTCTCCATGTGGGCTGCAGCTCGGCTTCCAATTAAGGACGAGGTTGATGTGGATGCTGATACCGAGCAAGGTCGCTCACCTGTTTGATGTATCTGTGAGAAGATTTTGTTCAAGCCAGCTACTCCATCACTGATGAGAAACAAGCTGACCACTGCTGAATGCATAGATGTTTCTCTCTGATAACATTTCTATGACACAAAGAATATGAGTGGGCCATTTGCTGAAGGTAAAATAACCTTTCTTGTATAAAAGAAATTCTGCAGCATCCAAAACTTGTTAAGGAGATATACTTGGTTATAACATTCAGGGTTAAGTCGTTCATCCAAATGAGAGTCCAATACTCATCTACTTTTAGCTCTGTTTTGGTCTCCACCAACTCTTGAGGGAAATGTTTCCTTTACGTTTAAATGTTTCTCCAGAAAGTTATTAATTCTGTCAGTGCTTGGTAGATAGTTGAGGTCAGATCCTTTTCTCTGATAACAGCTGCCTTCTAGGTGAAAAACAAGGTGAACGGAAAATAAAATATGCTAAAATGCTTCTTTGAGTTGAATGGAACGTCATTAGTCTCGTCTGTGTCACGTTACAGGTAGACTTAGATTTAATTTAGAAATAAAAATATTGCATGATTGTTCTTTAATAACCAAATGTAAGAGGACCCTGTAAAGAGAAAATGCCTTACTTACTCATACGCACCTACTATTTCCATAGCGACTTTATCTATACCTTTGGGAACCATTTCAGGGTGAATATCTTAATGTGTGTGTAATAGTTTTGCGATATTCTCCTTCTTGGCATATTTTCCCTTTCAGACTTTAATGCCTCATTTCCCCAGATGCCTTCTAAAGAGCTGATTGAAGTGAAGGTTAACGCCGTTGTTATGTTTCATAGCTTAAAATCCCCCATAAACCCTCTGCTGCTAGAAATATTTATGCAGTTTCGGAGTGTTTATGATACTGAGAACATGGAATTTGGCAGAAAATGCAGACTAAGAAGAGCCTACAGTGGGAAGAGATGACCGACCGAAGGAGAAATGGACCGAGAGTGAGAAAGAGCCAGAGTTGTAAGCGCCTCTGACTTTTACGTTTTTAGCTCTGCAGGAGTTTATTTGGTCAGAGCAGCAATAAGCTGGCAGACGACACGCCGCTCCTGTTATTGATAAAAGATTACATCTCTACATTGTTTCCATTCATGCCAATATATTGAAACAATCAATATTTACATGCCTCTCTTGTCTCTAGTCAAAACCACATGTTGTCTCATTGGCCTGCTTCCATTCAACCATCACTGAGCACGCTGTGAGGAGACGGAGAGAGTGGTGGGGCCATATAATAACTGCTGAAGAAATGCCAAATTCCTGGCTATTATAAGTGTTTACTGGCCAGGTCTCCATGAGCTGTTTCCTACATGCTGGGACAGTGAGATTGTGTGTGTGTGTGTGTGTGTGTGTGTGTGTGTGTGTGTGTGTGTGTGTGTGTGTGTGTGTGTGTGTGTGTGTGTGTGTGTGTGTGTGTGTGTGTGTGTGTGTGTGTGTGTGTGTGTGTGTGTGTGTGTGTGTGTGTGTGTGTGTGTGTGTGTGTGTGTGGTGTGTGTGTGTGTGTGTGTGTGTGTGGTGTGTGTGTGTGTTATGTGTTGTTGTGTGTGTGTGTGTGTGTGTGTGTGTTGTGTGTGTGTGTGTGTCACAGTGTCACAGTCTCTGGAAACGTACAAAATACTAGTGCATGCATTCAGTTAACCATGCAAATCGCTTGTGTGTGTTGGAATCAACGTCAGGTGATGAGGGTTTGACAAGCTCCATTCACTTCAGAACGACAACTAAGTGGTGTGTGTGTGTGTCTCGTGCGAGTTGTTGTGCGTGTGTGTCTGGAGAAAGAACAGCCTTCCCTGTTCTGTCTTACATCAGCCTCAGTTATAGTTGTACAAAAAAAAACATTGTTGATATAGAGGTGGGCTTCAATTCACTTCTTGTTCTATTCTTTAAAGCCACACACACACACACACACACACACACAGGTTTTCCTGCCCTACCGACGTTTCTCACACTCTCTCCTGCTCTTCAGCTCCCCTGCTCATCATCAGTGCTAAAGTACGTTTCTGTTTCATGAAACACACAGGAATGTTTCGATTGCCTTTTTCTTTTTTTACCAAAAGAGGGAAACATGGATGTGGAATGTTCCCAGTCAATCAGTGACCAAGGGGTATGTGCCTGAAATAGTCTTTTTTTATATAGTGATAGAATGCTCAGTTTACAAGAAGAAAAAAAAAATCCCTAAACGCACACAACCCCCACAACTTTAAATGTCCACTTCCACTTTTTAACCCGTTTTCCTCCTCTCTCTCTCATCACTCTCCTTTACCTATTTCACCTTCCTTCTTCTCATCTTCCCTTTGCATCCCTCCTAAATGTTTCCTTTTATTCTCCTTCTGCCTCTCCCCCGGCCACTGCGCTATTCTCTTCTTCCCTTTTCTCCTCTTCCTCTACATCTGTGCTGCCCCCTTCCCCTGAGAGACCAGGAAGGGCCGAGGAAACAACACCCATCCTCCGTGAATGAGCCGTGCCAAACACTCCCCGCCCCGGGTGAATGGACCGCTCCAAACATGACCCTGCGTCGTAAACCTGTTGGTTCTGTCAGGAAGAGAAGGGACGTACAGATAAAGCAATAAAGGGACAGGTTGAGCTACGTGTGTCAGCTTCTAAATCACAGAAAGGAGATTTTTGAAGACTAATTTTTCTCCCTGCAAAAAGTGTAAAATGAGAATGATGAGTCGGCCCAGCAGATCGAGGGTGGGGAAGGGAGACAGACGGGGTACGTTGCGGTTCTTTGGGCCGGCCGTAGGAAGGGAAAAAGTCCAGAGAGGCCAGCGTGGGAATGGGTCAGCATTTCTGCGGAGCCCCCACCCTCTCCCCCTTCCCTCACCTCCCCTCTGTTCACAGCAGCTTTTCTTTTCGATCATCCTCTCTACTTTTCTCCCTCTGTCCCTCTTCTTGAGGAGGGGTGAAGAAGTATTTTCTCATGGGCTTTTCCCAAATTGTTTTCACTGACATTTCTGAGATATTTCGCTGCAAAGATAATATTTAGACTCCCTAATAGGCTGATGGCAATGTTTCGTGTCCACGCAGACAGTTACTTTGTGAATGCTTAGAGCAGCTTTACTGTACTATGCAGCAAAAAAAAAAGAGGAATTTCTACACATGTAGCTAGTCTTTTAATTTCCTATTCAGCTGTAACATAGCCGAAGTACATATTAGCTGTCAGTCAATACTATGCAATTTGCTTTCATTACATACTGTACTCTGCCACCCAAGAAAGTGGCGTCTGTATTCCATTCTACCTGAAGTTTTGAAGTGTGACTACAAATCAGTCTGTGCAGCAAAATAATAAAATCTGCAGTTTTCGTGCACACCCTTTCCTTCCCCGCTTTATATTTCCTTTTTATCCTCACTCTCCATTTCACGTGCTCATTTTCCCTTTCCCTGCTTTCACCTCTCCCCATATTTCTGTGTCAGGACGCTGATAGAGTTTGGGGCCTAGGCAAGGAAAGGGATATTAAATCAGGCCTTTGGTTGAGTACGTGTCTCTAGCAAATGCTGTGATCGACAGGAATGCTAATTCAGCTTTTAGGAGGTTGTTCTTCTCTCCTTTTGAGGAATCTTTAACCCTGAGATTGTCGTCGTCACCAACAGCTCTCTTTTTTTTCCATTTTTAGCTGTCGTCTTTTTCTCATGACATTTGGTGGTGCCGTTCCTGGATGGCGCATTCTTTTGGGAGTTAGGACAGTTGTTTCACATTTTCTTTATTTTCTTTTTACAGGAAAAACATTTCGCTCTGACATTTAAATAAGAGTTAATGTACTTTCTACTGCACGGAAAGTATGAGAGTTTGAAGGTTATTGAAAAAGACGTTGATGTGGGGGGAAGAATAAAGATTTAAAGTAGACTCTAACTTTTAAAAATAAAAAATAAATAACACGTTATTATTCTTAAAAACAAAAAAAAGTAGAATTCTTTCTTAAACCCTTCTCACTTTGATACTCACAGCTTTACTTTGTCTAGTGTGACCGATAATGATCTCTGTTGCTAATTTGCGTGTGAATCCGTGTATCGATTTGATGGTCAGCAATCCAATATCATTGATGCAAAGCGAAAACATCAATACATATCATCATTTTTCAGATACACCTTTATTTTGAAATTCCCCATGGTCCATCCAACTGTGTGCACCTCCTTCCTAAAGACCCCTCATAGTTTATTTCTGGCAGTTAATATAAATATAACTTGTTTTAAATAGGCATATTATACCTCATATTGATCGCAGACCCCTGAATTAATTCAAGTTGAAATCTTACCATGGCAGACTTTTTGATATCAGCATATACCAGATTGTGGTATTTTTGTAAAGTGAGGAAACTTGTGATTTACACTCATAGTGACAATTGATAGCTTGTTCGTTACAAAACGTATATAGAACTTATACTTCTTCTTTGTTTTGCTACATCTTAGTCTTTGTCTGTTGTTACAAAGTGTACTAAACATTTATTATTGATTATACTAGTTTTCTACCCTTAAACATCCTGAATCATCTGAACCAAGCACAAATACATGTGCAAATCATTGCCTGACGTCACCGATGTCATGTCCCTCAGGTCCAGATTGGGCGTTGACAGATTCATCTGTTCTGTTTTGACAACATTCCTCATCTGAGAACGAAACGGGAGGAAGAGAGAACAGTGAAGGGGAAGGAAAGAAAGAAGGAAATTGTTGTTCACAAGCTGTAAAACCTCACATAAACCCAAGCAGCTTGGCTCACCACACATGTTGCAATTAACATGCAATAGCACGCTTTGCTGGCTGACCTCAAAGGAGGCGCTGTGATGTCAGGTAGCTAGGCATGTGGTTAGCAGTGGGAGTTTAAAGGTCAGTCGGGGTGACACAGATCAAGCATGGAGCTGAGTTCATGGATGTCAGGTGGCCAGAAACACAGCAGAACTGATTTAATACTTTGGAAGAATACACCAAATGTAGTCTCGTTAATTTACTTCTTCTATTTCACATTCTGAATTTCCCAGAGTGACTCCAGAGAAAGGCCTCAACTTTTAGCTTTCAATCAAATGTAAGCACATAAATATACAGTAGCGCTCTAGCCAACTTCACTGTGAACAATGGAGCTGTGTTGATGATTGTATGCAGCCGCACCCTTTTACTTAAACCACTGCATTTAATAGAGACATGTATAATCCACTTGCTTTGGATTTTGCTCTCTTAGGGATATGGGCGGTTTGTTTTCACAATGGATTTCTCCCTGTTAATAGCAGGGCAAGATGGGGGAATAAAAAGGCGCAGTTCTTAAAATCCTATGTCTCTAACGGCCCGTCCACACAGCGGCGTGCGTTGAAGCTTCCAACGCTTCTGCCCATTCACTTTGAATGGGGTGACGTCACTTTTAGCCGAACTGCATTTTGGGAAGCGACGTGGAGCGTTGCTGGCGTAGCTGGCGTCAAAAGTTGAGCAATGTTCAACTTTTGACGCCTCGACGGAGGCGTCAGCCAATGAAATCCCGTTTATTCAAATCTGCCAGTACAATCGCTAGCCAATCAAACCGCGTGTATGCTGGGAGAGACTACGCAGGTCATTTCCTCATATTCAAAAAAATGGAGGGAAAATTCATTATAGCGGTAGTGAATCACCCGGTGCTGTATGATCAGTCTCTGTTCATCTACCGGGATACAAACCGGAGGAGCGAGGCATGGAGGGAGGTGGCAGAGACAGTGGATGAAACTGGTAGGTTTTCGCCTGTTTGGGGATTTTATATCTAGTTTACTTCGTTTTAACATTGCTATTGCTTTGTATGTCGGGGGCGGGAGATTCATGTGATTGGTTGTTGGTCGTGTTGCTCGCAAAAAATCCCCAAGCTTCAGATACGCCCACCTCCAAGCGTCAACGCATGCTGCTGTGTGGACGCTCCGTAACGGCCCGTCCACACGGAGGCGTGCGTTGAAGCTTCAATGCTGCTTCCCATTCACTTTGAATGGGGTGACGTCACGCTTTGCCCAACTGCATTGTGGTTCCGTCGCTTCGCTTTGCCTCCATTGCTCGCTTCAAAAGTTGAGAAAAGTTCAACTTTTCAAGCTTCGACGGAAGCGTCAGCCAATCAAATCATATGCCAGTACAAGCTCTAGCCAATCAAACCGCGTGCTTGTGTGTCTGGGGCGGGAGATTCATGGTTGTTGGTCGAGCTTCAGACACGCCCGCCGGCAAGCTTCAACGCACGCTGCTGTGTGGACGCTGCGTAATACAACATATGTTTTAACTATGATCATTTAGAAACTGCATGTTGTGACCTTGCTTCATCTACTGAATGTCTGATCAGTTATGCATAGTATTAAGGATACAAAAGGAAATCTTTCTTCCAAAGATATTCCAGGTTGGACTTTTCTTCAATTATATTCCTTCCCACATTCTTAGGTTGTGAAAGCAATTAAACGGGACAATTATATTTGTGTTGTCATGGGTTAGGGTTAATACAATACTGAGTTGAAAAAAGTTCCTTTTTAGAAATATAAAGTTTTAACACAAACCTTTGAGACACTGTTTCTCTGGCTCTCTTGTCCTCACCAATGTCTGCAGCAACGATAAGAAGTATAGGTTGTAGCACGGCTGACAGGTTAGCTTGATAGGAGAGAAGAAGAGAAAAGCTCCAATTTAAGGAGTCGTCTACTTTAAAGATTCCTACTCTGAAGTTAAAGGGTAGAAGAAGTTGAAGCTGAAGAAAACTCAAATCTCTTTTAATGTCACCACCTCCCTTTTGTCTCCCTCAGGTTGGCGAGAAATGATGATGACGAGGAGGAGGCTGCCCGCGAGAGGAGGCGCAGGGCACGCCAGGAGAGGATGAAGGGCAAGGATGGCGAAGATACCAGCGGACAGCCAGACGGTCTGCTCGTGACCAACAGCCACAGGTGATAGACATTTAGCAACACAGACAAATGTATTTTCAGCAGACTGCTTTGCTCCCTATTTATGGTCCAGGTGAAGAGGCAAAGAGGAAGAAAAACTGCCAGACTCTTGCTGTATTAATGTTAAGCTTTTATGCTTTTTACAGTCATAGTTTAAAAGTAAAATGGCGGTTGATTTACCACTCGGAAGACAGAAGGAAACAAAAGCAGCCATATCATTTATTGCGAGCAATTGTAGATTTTTCTCCCTGTAATTAGCTAGTTCTATTTGCTGGTGCTAGCTAGTTAGCTAGTTCTATTTGCTGGTGCTAGCTAGTTAGCTAGTAGGTTGCTAGCTCACCTTAACCACACGTTTGTTTAAAACCCTGTCTATAGCTAATATTTGAACTTTTCTGACTTTTTCTAAAATGATAAACCTGTAAAGGTGTTTTGAGTATTCACTTGATGGCTACATGTGAAATTGTGCTTACATATGAAGTCAGGCATTGGCCCCGTCTCAGGTCGGTTAAATTAAATCCTTGCTTCCCTCACTTGCGTCGTTTCCCTGCGACTAGTCCCTCCCACCAGGGAAGCATGGAGAGATGCAAGGAAACCACGAGAAGCAGGGAAATGAGTTTTGAGCAATGGGACGTCCTTTCCTCCGGAGCGTCACGCGAAGCGACGTCCGTTTGTGATGACGCTGCACAGCGGCTCTGTCCCCGTTATTTCCACACACACCCACGCCTCTGTTAGTACACGTTTACTGACACAAACATTTGTATCATCTGTTGTAGACCCAAATAAATAAAATTAAATAAGAACTCATTCTCAAAAAAGATAAACGCCATTCTTAAAATGTATAAACGAACAATAGTTTGATTAATATTGATTAGAGTGCACAATAGAAATAAAATAATCGAGAGAAGAAAAAGAGATATATTATCTATCAAAACCCAGTTAGATTAACATTCATTGGATTGCACACTTTGTTTGTTTGTGTGGATATGTAGCACATTAACATTTTAATAGCACTTTATGACTGACTGAATGGAAATGACAATAAATGAAAATGTAACACGAAAAAAGCGATCATGAAAATGTTTCCAACAAGTGAATAAAATGATTTTTGACCACTTTGTTGTTCAGCTATATCACATATTTGTAACTAAATGATACATGAATTGAAACAAAACACAGTATAAACTGAGGAGTGAATCTCGTGAGTTTCATTTATTGTATTCACTCCGCTGGGAAACTGCTCTCATGTCAAGAAGCATGAGATCAGTGCATGCACTGCATCGTCCAATCAGTGAGCGATACACAGTAAGGGGGCGGGGCGAGTATCTGAGGATTTCATCGGAGGATGGACTGGTGGTTCCTCGATTATCGCTCCTCCATTATCGCTCCTCGATCCTCGGTCCTCCGGCAGAAATAAGAGCCATGCGACGCTACTCAAGATGGCGCAGACAAATCAACTTCCGGTGAGACCGAGGAGCGAGGAGCGAGGAAATGAAAATAGTCGACCTGAGACAGGGCCATTGTGTTACAACATAAACATGTTGACAGCTAAGCTAACTTACTTAATATTTACGAAAAGTGTGTATTCATTTTAAATACTAAAAGAGAAAAGGCTTCTAGGGTAAAGAATAATACGTCTTTTGACATAAGCTGGGTTTGTTGGAGTTTAAATTCACTAAACCCTAGTAAGGCAGGATAGGTGCTAACGTTAATACTTTTAAAATGTGAAAGTATCGAAATAATGACATAACATAACAGTGGAGGTAGTAGTCTTAAACTGGCCTTTTTATTTTAACCCCAGAAACCTTGGAAGTAACACTCAGTAACTATTGCCAGTTGTAGCCTGTTAGCTGGACATGCTAACACTAGCAATACATGCTAAAGCAGATATAAACCCAACCTTATGGATTATCTTTTACTATACTATGTGTTTTCTGGCTTAAAATACAGCCTCCAAAATCTTAAGATAAAGAGTATTTCTTATAAAAGAGCCCCATGCACAGCACTTTAACATTTAAAGAAACCCAAAGCTGGATAGGCCTGCTGTGCCTCGTTAGGACGACAAACTAAAATGACATATTGTGACATTGTCAGGTGTTGTTTGATGGAATCCTTGTGAAGTGGCTTTTTGCAAACCATTCATTATTGTTTGCATCCTTGAATGCATTCAGGTCAACCAATGCATAAAGTACTCCACTCTCTACCCGGTCCCAGCTGTCGACATGAGATGATCTCATACCAATCCATCAGAAAGCCCGCCATAAGAACAAAGGGGCTCAATATCCGTTTATATGCCGTTCTTTTGGCTATGAGATCAATTGTCTTGGATCCAGTGGAAGTAGTGGGCTGCTCTGACATCCAGAAACACAGACGCTGCTTTGTGAATATGAATGTTTCCTCGCTATGAGCTCAGAGATACATCCTGGGCAAGTCAAACAACAAGGGGATTGTGCAGAAGGATGCTGAGACTGGACCTACAGTTGAATAGCCATTGTGTGAATGCAAGGATAATGTTTGCCAGACTTTTAGCTCAGAATATTATAATGTGAATTGAAGAATATACATAATAAATAAATCGTTTTTAGCCATTTAGTTGGTCCAGCACTTTAGTCTAGACTTAAGTAAAGCTATTTGATTCATCACATTTTGTACAGACGTTCATGTTCCCCAGAGGATGTATTATACAGACTTTGGTAATTCCTTGGCTTTTCCTCTAATGTATACAAAAGAGCGATTGAGTCAAGGATACCATTTAAACTCTAGGCCTGAAATCCAAGAGCAATGTAGTGATTTTCTGTTTATTTTTAAAGTCTGACCAATAGTTGTTAAGAATATCTCTGGTAAAGACCTGCCAATAAAGCCATTTCCCAGCAGCCTACATACTGGCTGAAGGGATGACTGATGTTGCAGCAACTCTCTGGAAACCTTGATTTCCTTTCACAGGATTATGTCTTTTTTGCAACCAAGAGAAGGTGTGCATGAGGCACAGTCATGCAGTTGACCTGGTCCAAATTACTTCAGAACATTTTGTTTGTTTTGGGAAGTTTGCCCTACTTTTTTTACCTTAAGATTAACAGCTATGAAATTCAATGAACTTACAGGCCTTGACCAAGTTGGGCATCTCAATGGTTAATGGACTCGAGGCATTTTCCTCATTCACAAAAGGCCACACAATAACACGTTTGTCTTCCCTCTCTCTCCTCCTAGTGTGAGCGAGACGGTGTCTGTGAGCAGCTCTTATGGAGGAGGCGCAGACGACGATGAGCAGGTTCTGATGGACCGCATGGCCAAACGAGAGGAGAGACGGCAGAAACGCATGAAGGAGGCGCTGGACAGACAGAACGAGATGGACCCGGCAGAGGGTAACAACAGCAGCAGCAGCAGCGTCACCATGGAGAAAAACAACGCAGAGGAGGAGAGGCCATCCTCCACGCGCAGGGGTCGTAACCGTGACAATGAGGATGAAGAGGAGAAGATGGAGTCGTACAGCTCAAGGAGAGAGCAGAAGGAGGAAGAAGAGGAGGAGGAGGAGGCTGCTCCTGAGGTGGCAGATGAAGGTGTGGATGAAGAGGAGGAGCAGAAAGTGGAGCTGGTGGAGGATAAACCAAGGAGGTCCTACATGAGAGACCAAGTGAGTCACTATTTTATATCACATTATGTAATAACCCGACAAAATGTTATACATTTTCACTTCATTATTTAATAAAGGTTGTATTTTGTTATAATCTGCTGCTTTTTTAACAGCTTTGACGCAAAATGTTACATCTCCCTTCATTCTGTAGAAAATTAATGAAAGGGCCCTATTATGCTTTTTGGGTCTACTCTTTCCTGTAGTGTGTTATATACGTAACATCCCAAAGTTTGCTCTAGAAGGAGTTTAAATGTACATATTTACACATTTTACTGACAACAACATTTAAATATGAGTGGGTGTTCATAAATAGATGCTAAAAAAATAACCGTAAATGCTAAATAAACAGTTATTGTGGTTGTGGTGGGATGGGGGTGATGGAAAGAAGCTGTTCTTCTAATATGTGGCAGATTTTTCCGAATTGTAGGTCTTTTAATAATGAAGTGAATATGTGTTACATTTTGGCCGGTTGTTACATAATGCAGTGTTGGAACATAATATGTTGATACACCTTTTTCAGCCGTTTAATGTATCTTTCATAGTCCATGCAAATGTCATGCTTGTTTCTGTAGGAATCACCTGAAGAACCTAAAATGCAAAACGAGGTATGGTCATCCATTTTTTGACTGCTTTATGCACATCCTTTAGGCAATCACTGATCTTTCTTTCAAAGAAATGATATACAACTTTCCCATAGGCACCCACTGAAGAAGATTCAGTAGTCAGTGAGATTTCAAACCAGGTCAAGTCAACAAGTTCAGTGACTGAGGAGAATGCAGTAGCATCAGAGGAGGCTGAGGAGGTACCTGGGGATGATTATGTAGATTATTCATCAGAGAATAAGTCTATGTGTCTCAGAGATGTTACTGACGAGGACAATGAGGTCTCTGAGATACTGCATTCAGAGGATAATGAGGTATAACTCCTGTGGTAAGATTTACAGTAGAGGTGTGATGCACAGCACTGACAATCTCTGGGTAACTTCAGTTTCTTTATGCATCTTAACAGACATAAGTAAACACATTCTCCAGATCTAACCACAACAAAAATCTTCATCTTGTTGATTTGGTCGTTTATTTCGGAGCCAGACGCTGAAATTACCCAGACTCCCCCTGTCGTCACAGTGTGGCTTGCACCGTTTGCAAACTGGCGATAACTGAGCCTACGTCTCCGTGGTCACCGTGTTTTTTCTGCATGTCTTCCACCTCAGCAATGAGAGCAGCAACACTTATAACACTGACTCCACTCCAAATACTCACTGAGACATAATGTAACTCAAACTAATAACTGTGTTTACTGCATCGGACATTATGAATCCATTATATCATGCGTATACCTTCAGTCAATGTATGACATCATTCAAGGTTTTATTTTTATTTTAAACCCCTAAAATGAGGGGATAAAATAAGAAAATGTAGATTGGAAATTGGAATTGGACTACTGAATCACAAACTTGTCCAAGATATAATGTAGTAGGTTCTTTAGAGTTGAAGCAAGCCAATAAACTGTTTTAATGCATCAATAAAAACCTCCAATTAATCCTGCAACCCATAAGCTGTGCCTGTAAAACTCTTATTTAATTTCTTCTGTAACCTTATCTTACAAAAACAAAACTCCTTTATGACCAAAGCATTTTATGTTGTAGTCAGCTTAGGTGTGTGACTTTTTTAAAGATAGCTTCTCTCAGTTTCAAGATGCCTTTGATGTTGTAGGAAACAACAGTGCTCAAAGAGTTCTTTCTAAATCTAAGATTGTTGCAAAGAGCTATTTACAGCAAGTTCATGTTAAAGTGGCCACGGCTAGATACCATAAACAGTAAGGCAAACGTCCCCTCTGCTACAGGTTGATCATATATATGGTGCTTTAAAATCCTGACTGGCTGTGAACGCATTGCGATTTATAATAATTCTAATTTATTTGAGCTGAATGACGTTTTGATAACACTCCCATGCTGACCACCTGTTAGTTAATCCTGTCTCAGTAGTAGTTTGGAGTGGACGCTGTGTGACGTGATGTTCTGCTGTGTTGTTTTTGTTTGGGGTGTTCTCTTTATTTATTGGACATCCCGCAATGTCACATGACAATCAGCCTGCCCACCAATCGCATCCTTGCTCACTGTTCCGGGTGTTTCTGTGCAGGTGAATGAGAGAGGAAGGGACAGGGAGGAGCAGAGGAAGCAGAACGGAGGAATGCACGAGGAGGAGGCTCCCAAACAGCACAGGAAACCTGAGAGGACCCAGAGGTACACACACACACACACACACACACACACATCAAGTGACATCATGGGTTTCCACTGAGGCCAGATTGGGGATAGCCAGGTCTGATGAATCATTTAAATAACAAAGTTCATGTCCCAATTTGAGTAAAGAATGTGTGCCTGAATAGCAATGTTGCTAAAATATTAAGACTACAAATATAAATGTAATCCAATTGCATATATATTCTCCTTTTTTATTATAGGAACAATAAGGAAGTAATAAGCCAGCACAATACAATATTCTCCAACCTGGCTGATACCATTACAGATTAGCAACAAGAAACATTTTTAGTCATACTTTAAATAATTAAGTAGTTGATTCTAAAAACAGATACTTGAAAAAACATGCAGCCTTTTATAACATTCTTGGCTTTCCAATTTATTGAATTTCTGTCAAATGAATTTTCCTAATATATGCATTAAAAATGAAGAAATAAGTATACCGCTCAGTGGCTGTTTCTGAGTTGTGTAAAACGTACTGCTGTAACCTAATATTCTTTTCTCAAAGTTCAGTTATAAAGATTAAGATACAAAACAGAACAAGGCTCACTGTTGCTTTCCAAAATACTATATCCAGCATTGTGAGGAAAATACATGTATTCCTACTAGGGATGGGAATTTGAAAGCAAATGTATATTCGAATATTCGACCCCCCAAAAAACGGTTAACCGATTAACCGAAATGTACATATCCTAAAAAAATGAAATAATAATGTGGGAAATTCTTATAGAAAGAAAGTTTGGGGCTCTCTGCTGGAACTGCTACCCCCGCGACCCGACCACAGATAAGCGGGAGAAGATGGATGGATGGAAATTCTTATACAAAAAAATAAATAATAATAATTCATTTTTGAAAAATAAATAAATACATGTTCAAATAAGTATAGAAACCAAGTCGAATTTGTCAAATGTATTGAACTGGTGATCACAGTTTGAACAGTTGACAGCTATAGGCCTACAGCTTTCATGCTTAAAACATAACTTGGTTTTAAATGAAAGAGGGATCATACACGAACAACATAACGTAACCCTATTACAACAGAGATCAACAACCTATAACAGGGCTATGCACAGAATGCAGCTATTCAATACTCATTCTTCTTTAAGAATATGAGCATGTCTACTCAGCTGTAGAGAAGACCCTCTCAGCTGGAATTTGGGCCTAAGATGAGGTTTGAGTCTGCCTGATCTGTGTGTAGGGAGGGGCAGCAGCCATATCAGTAGCTAGAACTAGCTAGATCTGATGGATTTGGACATAAACACGAGTGAAGTATAACCGGACGCGAGAGAGAGAGACCAGCACCTGCAGCTCTGCCCGCTGAGGGGGACGGGTGAGCGGAGCAAAACACACCTTTAGACCTAACACACTTAGCTATGGCACTGTCGTATACATTGAATTATTCCATTTGATCATATGTAATCAACTTAGGCACCCCTCCCAAAAAAAAAAATATATTAAATTACAATAGTGAAGGAGTTCAAGTATCTCGGGGTCTTGTTCTCGAGTGAGGGAACAATGGAGCGTGAGATGGGCCGGAGAATCGGAGCAGCGGGAGCGGTACTGCAGTCGCTTTACCGCACCGTTGTGACGAAAAGGGAGCTGAGCCAGAAGGCAAAGCTCTCTGTCTACCGGGCCATTTTCGTTCCTACCCTCACCTATGGTCATGAAGGATGGGTCATGACCGAAAGAACGAGATCGCGGATACAAGCGGCCGAGATGGGTCTCCCTTAGGGATAAGGTGAGAAGTTCGGTCATCAGGGAGGGACTCGGAGTTGAGCCGCTCCTCCTTCGCGTCGAAAGGAGCCAGTTGAGGTGGTTCGGGCACCTAGTTAGGATGCCACCTGGGTGCCTCCCTAGGGAGGTGTTCCAAGCACGTCCAGCTGGGAAGAGACCAAGGGGTAGACCTAGGACCAGGTGGAGGGATTATATCTCTTCGCTGGCCTGGGAGCGCCTTGGGATCCCCCAGTCAGAGCTGGTTGATGTCGCCAGGGAAAAGAAAGTTTGGGGCTCTCTGCTAGAACTGCTACCCCCGCGACCCGACCACGGATAAGCGGGAGAAGATGGATGGATGGATGGACAATACAAATATTCATAACTCATATTCTCATATTTGAAGACCTGAATAATTTTGGATATTCGATTAATCGTTCTGATCCCTAATTCCTACGAGATTTGAAGTTAATAGCATTAAATTGAGGCAAAAAGTATTACATTTTTAAGGAAACATAACACATCCTGTATTTCCTAAACTATACAATGGCAGTCTGGCTCTTTTTCCAAGACACGATGCAGGAGAAATGTTCCTGTTGGTCATAACACTTCACAGTGTTTGCATATGCTGAACAGCTTCAGTTTAGCCAGGGAAGAACTCACTAATGTTGCAATTTCGCATTTATTATTTGTCGCTCCTGCTGGTATAAAAGCATGGAAGTATCGCCTGAGGCATAAGCAAAATAATTATAAAAAAAGTGTCTGAAACTGATTTTCAAGCAAGAAGCTGTTTGTGTAGCTGTAGCAGAGCAGGAGTGTTTTAGTCACCTGCAGTTAGTCCCTCAGGAGGAAACCTGAGCTATGCTGTAACATTATCTTTGCAAAGGTGATTCTTGGTATTTGTTTGTCTGCACACTTGTTTTTGTCTGTCTGCGTGTTTGCTTGTCCATGAAAGAGACAATATCAGCTTAAATATTCACCTTGTATCAAATGTCAAGCGTTAACCTGAATGTCGTGTTCCACACCTGTGTTCTCTGACCCGTGTCCGTCCCAGCCGTGGCAGTGTGCGTTCCCCCGAGGCGTCCGACGACCAGGACGACGCCGCCCGCCTGGAGGCCGAGCGCAAGCTGGAGGAGCTGAAGCGCCGCCGTGACGACGCAGAGAGCGAGGAGTTCGAGAAGATGAGGCAGAAGCAGCAGGAGGCCGAAGCCGAGCTGGAGGACCTGAAGAGGAAGAGGGAGGAGAGGAAGAAGGTGCTGGAGGAGGAGGAGAGGCAGAAGAAGCAGGAGGACGCCGAGAGAAAAGCCAGAGAGGAGGTGAGGAAGAGACGCTTTGAGTTTTCTCTTTACAGTTCACTTTATGGATGCAGTTTGATCAGTTCAACTCAGCCTAAGTTTCTTTTCCCTTTCATCCTTCTGACATTCTAGTTTTCAGTGGTGTTTCATATCAAACATTTTATTAGAGATGTTTGTGAAAACATCTCAACTTGTGTGGGTGTTTCCCATACATGACACCTGAGAGGCTGCGTTGCTAGGAGACATGCTGTCAATTACCATGCTGTGCAAAAAACTGGAGCACAATCCAGCTAGTTCAAAGAGTCCTATTCTGCTTTCTGGGGTTTTCCCTTTCCTGTAATGTTATATAGGTTGTTGTGCATGTAAATGGTCTGCTAAGGCTAAAATCCCTGTGGACCCTCCAGAGGGAGTTTCTCTTGTTTACTTCTGTAACAGAGTGACACCACTATGTAACACTTGCGCTTCTATTGGTAGAGGCACAACCTAAAAATGAGCATAATAGGACCCCTTTAAACGTCTATGGCAGAGGCTAATTAGCTTAGCTTGCTAATCAGGACTGATTCCCACCTGTAGGGCTGAAAGTAAATGTCCCTTTGTGCCTTACTTTTCTGATTTTAATTCTTTAGTTACATCTAAATATTTCTTTTTTGATTGCACCACCACTTTCATGTTGATGGCTGAAACTAATGCGTCACATTTGACTGTCATCGTGACCTGTTGGGGATCCCAACTTGTAACTCCTGCATGTCATTCCTTCCTCTTACAAAGAAGTCTTCCTTATGTATAAACAATGTGATAACCTTCCCTTCCTTCTGTGCTCACATCTGTATTTAACCACGCCATGTCGTCTACTTTCCCTTCTGCGTTCTCCCCATTACCCTGACCGCTCTTCTTCTGTTGATGTTGGCTCTGAATGTGGCGGCGCGCCTCTCGCTATCTGCCCCTGTTCTTCTCCTCTTGTGTGATGTTAATGAGGCCTTTTGGTTTGTAATTAAAAGATGGCCCAGAGATACAGAGAGCCTAATTAACCAAGACAAGGCTGCTGGAGAGGGCTGATATACTGCCAACACCAGCCCTCTTCTGAATACAGTACAAATGATTCATACAATAATAATTTGAGGGGAAAAAAATTAGAGTCTGCAGGCCTCAAGCTTTCCAATGTGTTTTTGTTTCCCCTGGGGCAGACAATCCCTGTAAATAAGAATTAGCTTTGAGTAATTGAATTTGGTGACCAGCTTCATTGGAATGGATTAGAATAAGTCACAGATTGTTTGTTGTCTATCATGTTTGTGGCTTCTGCTATTCAATATAATAGCCCATAGAGCACATGAAAGTTATTCAGCCAGTTCTCAAAAGACTTTGCACTCACTGGGTAGTTTGGTCCCAGGGAAAATCCACTGGCGCGCAGGAAGTGTACTTCAGGTTTCCCGCAGCAACAGGGGTATGTTTGGAGTAAATACAAGACAAATTAGCAGTTAGCATAAGCAGCAATATCCTGCATGGCGAGGCTTCCAAAGAACAGAGCGCCACCTGCTTATGCTCCACTGAAATGAACTGGAAATCTCCTGTCAACTCATGGTGCGAAATAAAAGATGACATGATGGATTACCACTTAATTTCTTTCTCGTATTGCGATCAGATGTGCAACAGCTGAACAACTCAAAACACATCTGTCTCTTCTCAGGAGGAGAAGCGGAAGATGAAGGAGGAGATTGAGAGGAGGAGAGCCGAGGCAGCTGAGAAGAGGCAGAAGGTGGAGGACATGGACGAGGAGGGCCGGCCTTTCAAGTGCGTCAGCCCTCGAGGCTCCTCTCTGAAGGTCAGTCCGCCACTTTAGCCCCCCCCCCTCTGCCCTGCGTCCAACAGGAGAGTGTCCGTCCGGTGTTATCTGCCAAATGACCGTTCCCTAACCCTCATGCATCCTAGTTTTTGTGGTGATATATTTTTAGTTTAGCCACTTAGCAGTCTCATCGGTGGATGCTGCGTAAAGAAAATGTGAAAATAAGATTTCAGTTAGTTAGTCCTAGTAATATTATTTTCTTAAAGGTGCCTTTTTTAGCTTTTTGGGTTTTCCCTTAACTGTAGTGCGTTGTGTAGGTTTTGGGCGTGTACATATTCTGCAAAGGCTAAAATCCCAAAGTTCCGTCAAGAGACACGATAAATAAATGAATATTCTATTAAAATTAGTGATGGTTGCTAATGATTGCAGTTTGTGTTAAAGCAGACAAACAATAAAACACAACCATCCCAACTAATGTAATGCTTTTTATTGCCATTACATATTTCTCTAAACAACCTCTTGCAATGTGTCAACATGTAGGGGAATGTCAAGCTTGACAGGCATGCAATTGATCAGTCAGCCCTTCATTTATTTATTTTTTTCGAGCATGTAAAACCAAAGAAAATACAAATGAAACAAAAGATGATACAGTACTATACAAATGAATGCAATAACAAAACGAAATATTTAAATAATAATTGAATAATCTGTAGTATCATTGTCTGATAACAATAAAAAAAATAAAAAACTTTAGATAATTACACGTCCGAAAAGGGGTCGGAAGAAGTTTACACTTATTTAATCCGACCCCTTCTCCCTTTTGTTTTTACCTATATTTTTTACATCTTAATATACGTTAACATACAATATAAATGAATACCCTAAATAAACACAGGTGTTTCATCACGATACTTTAAAGTATTAAGACAGTAATCCTCTTTTCCTGTGCTGTATTTTTTCTGTCTGTATTTGCATCCCGTCCAATGCAGTTGTCGGTTTTAATGGAGTCAATATAACGGCTGCAAATCCCTCTCATCCGGCAGAGCAGCAAAGCTCAAGCTAAATATTCAAAATATTTGGCGAGATCAAGCGCCAGATGACCCGCATCTGCCCCCCTCACCTCTCTAGCTCTCTGCATGAAGGGTTTTCTGACGAGATGAGGGAGTTAGGAATAGAAAGAGCCTCGGTGAACTAAAAGAGATGTGGGAAAGTCTGGCAAGTTTCCTTTCACTGTTCACTTTAATTCTATGTCATAATAACCCAGAAAAATGAATCAACCCCTCCCCGTGTCACTCGAAGATAAATGTTTGTCACGGCCGAGGAACGTTTAATCGACTCATTTGTGAATAAATGTCTCCAGTGTTGCCAAAAGCCAACTCCCACACAGTGAAAATCGAGGGGGATTTTCAGCCAGTGGAGAAAATCTAATTAGTGACAGTTAGCAGTAATATCCATCTGGACCGTCCCGCTGAGAATCCATACGAGAGGCTCAGCTCGGCTTGTTGTTTGTGGTTACTTTTGTAAATAATGTTCAACTGTCATTCTCCACCCCAATGCACTCGCCTCTCAGACACAGCTCTACTTTGTGGTGATGTTCACTGTAGGTACTGCTGTGTGTGTGTGTGTGTGTGTGTGTGTGTGTGTGTGTGTGTGTGTGTGTGTGTGTGTGTGTGTGTGTGTGTGTGTGTGTGTGTGTGTGTGTGTGTGTGTGTGTGTGTGTGTGTGTGTGTGTGTGTGTGTGTGTGTGTGGGTGTGTGTGTGTGTGTGTGTGTGTGTGTGTGTGTGTGTGTGTGTGTGTGTGTGTGTGTGTGTGTGTGTGTGTGTGTGTGTGTGTGTGTGTGTGTGTGTGTGTGTGTGTGTGTGTGTGTGTGTGTGTGTGTGTGTGTGTGTGTGTGTGTGTGTGTGTGTGTGTGTGTGTGTGTGTGTGTGTGTGTGTGTGTGGTGTGTGTGTGTGTGTGTGTGTGTGTGTGTGTGTGTGTGTGTGTGTGTGTGTGTGTGTGTGTGTGTGTGTGTGTGTGTCGTTGTATTACCAGGTGATGATACAGTTGCAGTATTTGTTATATCTTCCAACTTCAGTTGAGGTCATCATACTCTACAGCGAAAAGGGGACATTTTCACATCTGAGATAATAGCTTTTAGATTAATGAGAACATTTGATAAAAAATAAGGGAAAACAAGACAACTTGATTATTTGTTGTCACTTAGTGGAAGCTACAAACACAAATGACCGAAACAGTTGATATGGCTAATCTGCCAGCAAATAAGTGGTTATTTATTTAGTGCATTTACTTATTGATTTTCATCCCTTGATGAATATAAAGTACATTTTCACCTTGGTCTTACCAGCTTCTGAGTTACATATTCAGCTATTTAGCTTCTAAATGCTCACAAAATATGAATTTGGTAGGTACAGTAGCTTACAGTTGTTTTGTGAGAGCTTTTTCATGGAAACAGATGAGTTAATGTAAGTGGCAAGAATAAGCAAAACAATAAAGACTGTTTAAAACATCAACTTAGTCCCATTAGTTTCTGATGCTCAGTGCGCCATTTTGGCAAATACGAATGAAAATGGATAACTGAGGAAGGCCCAGTTAGAAACTTTTTATTGCACACACCTGTCACTCAAAGCGGCCACACCCCCTAATATCTAAGTTGTAACATAGCTTATAAGAATGAGTTAAAAAGTCAGCTTGTATACTTGTCACCAACAGGGAAAGTAGCGAGCCAAAGACAGGTTTTTTGGAGTGGCCATTCAAGTAACTGCAATTGTTGGCACTTCCATATTCAATTCAATTCAATTCAATTCAATTCAAAATCTTTATTTATCCAGGTAAAATCCCATTGAGATCAATGATCTCTTTTTCAAGGGAGACCTGCAGCAGTAGGTTCCACAAGAAGACATAAAAATATAAACAACAGAACAACAAAAGGACATCATACAGCAAAATGTACAGGGATTACAATTTACATATTTAACCACATGTACAGGTACCAACAGACATAACTAAAACAGTGAGCTGAAAGATGCTATAAAAAAAGAAGAGAACTGCAGAGTTGGCTGATTATTATCTGTAGTTTCATTATTAAAAGTAATAACATTCACAGAGTAATGTTGACATGACAAATATTGATATGGGCATCTTTAAAACGTGTCTCATGCTGGTAGTGCCAAATAAACATTTGTATTTCTCATGTAAATCTAAAATGTTTGTATTCCAGCTTCTGCAGTTCTTTAAAAACGTTATCCATGCTATTCGGAACATACAATGTTTTTGACGTTGTTCAGTTTGTGGGACAACTCGTGGCTCTGGTTACAGTGGGGGAATATGCCTCACTATCAGCAATCACCTCCCATTGGAACACAAAGTCCCGGGAGCTTGCCGACATGTTATCAGTTGTAACCCAGCATATAACGCTGCTCCGTACATTAGATAAAGTACAGTGTTCCCTGTGAGAGAAGGGCGGAGGGACAGAATGAAGGACAGGGGGATGCAGGAAAGCGATTATGGTTAACAGGGTTACTGTAACTGCGTTCGGATGGCTGCAGCTCTTTAAAATGCATCTGAGAATGGGGAATTTCCTGTCGGGGAGTATTTTGGGAACTCCCACATTCGGTAGCAGCAAGGTCCCTTTTTCACAGGGAGGAGGGGGGGGAGCTTTTTCTGCAGTTTCTCCTTTTGTCCGTTTAAAGGGTTGTGAGCGCCTGAGGAACGCATGCGTTGCCCCCTCTTGTAGCCTCTTTTCGTATATCATAAACAATCCTCTGAGATTCCCACAGTCTCACAGCAGAACTTGCATTTTTGTTCCTGTCTGTGTGTGTCTGCACGTATTTGAGAGCATGTTGCACATGGAGGGTACAAGATTACTTTTTGTCCATTTAAAGAAAATATATATTAACCTTTTAAAATATGTGGTCTGTCTTAGTCCACTGAGCATAAACAATTATTTAGTTTATGAATCATCTTATGACCAGACATCATAGGTTTTTCTACAAATTGACTACTAAACTAAAGTTAGGGATTCCTTACAATAAAGTTAAAGAGGCCCTGTTATGGTTTTGGGGTTTTTTCCTTTTCGTGTAGTATGTTCTATAGATTCATTGGACACCTTTGTTTACTTCTGTCTTCACTACACTTCAGTACATAACAATCGTGCTTCGGCCAGCTATCCAATCAGAGCAGACTGGGCCCTGGTTTCAGACAGAGGGTGAAAAGAGGTGCTGCAGCACAGGCAGTATGAACAATAAAGACCTATTTGAACATTAAAACATGTCGCAGTAGAGGCACAACATACACATTTGAGCCTGAAAATGAGCATATAGGGCCCCTTTAAGACACAATAGAAGGACAAGAGGAAGTTTAACATCTGTTTTACGGCTACTGACGAGTTAAGGAAATGTTGTTGTATGCGTGTGTTGAGCATCACTGCTGTGTTTATTAACCTGGAGCTGTAATAACCTTTCTCCACAGATTGGAGAGAGGGCAGAGTTCCTGAACAAATCTGCACAGAAGAGGTACAAACATATTGACACTTCATGTTTTCTCCCTCTAACAACGCTTCTAGTGGTGCATGTAAACCTCACAGTTATGTGGTATTAAAAACAAATCTAACCCTGAGTTCAATTCCAACTTTGAGTATAATATTCAAAGTGGTCCCATGCTGTTTATGCTAACTATTTTCTTCTGCCCAGCAGCACAGTGAAGGCGTCTCCTTCTCCTCTGGTGTCCAAGATAGACAACAGGCTGGAGCAGTACACCTCTGCTGCTCAGGTTAGCATCTCTTACACCAGTGGTTCTCAAATGAGGGTACGCGGACCCCTAGGGGTACGTTGGAGTACTGCAGGGGGTACGTGAGATTTATTTTATGTTAATGAAAAAAAACACATAAGTAATGCATTTAAACAAACTACTAATAGTAGATGAACTACTTTCTTCAAAGGTTTACAGTAATTCTGGATAATAAAATGGGAACAATAAACGGGGTGCTCTCTTTTCCTCTCCCTCTCCTGACAGCCCGTCAGTCTCGTGCAGCTCGTTGAACCTCTAATAAGTGACCCGACAGTAAAGAATACATATATTTATAACTAGTTTAGCTAGTTCCAGAGTAGATAAACTAGCTAAGTGTGTTAGGTCTAACTCTTAGTGTATTTAATGTTGCTCCACTCACCGGCGGAGCTGTGATCATGCAGAGCTGCGTGTTCTCCGTCAGCAGCAGCTGATCTGATCTCTGATCCCTCTCTTGCGTCCGGTTAGACTTCACTCGCGTTTATGTCCAAATCTATCAGATCTAGCTAAATCTAGTTAATTATAAAACTGCCTGCTTATCAAAGGACACCTAAACAATAAGCGTTGCTTGGCAACGGCGTGTGGCCGCAAAGTATAGCGCAGCATTATGCATATGTTTATATGAGGGGTCAAAATCCCATGCTCATAAAATGCTACTATATTTTTTCTCTTCATTCCCCACGCCCCAAAATAAATAAATATACCAATTTTAGGATAAGTAAGGAAGTTTGAGCAGTGTGAGTTTTATATGAACAGAGTTACACATATTTCAAAACGCGAAGTGTAATAACTGCAGTTTGCCTCCTGTCAGAATGACAAAGATCCTCAGTGAAGCACAGCCACATGTTTCTCACTACATTGTAATTGCAACTTTTTAAAAAGATCAGTTCAATGCAACTTATGTCGTCTCAGTGTTATTGCATGATGTTAAAATTGGTTTGCCATGAATTTAGTGATGGATTGTAAATATTTTAAATGTAGCATTTAAGTGTTTCTCAGTTACAATGTTGTTGTTTTAATAAATCAGACTCTGATGGTGCAGCGCTGCACTGTACCTCTTTATATAGGCATTTTTTCCCTAACAAATTGTGTTTGCGCTGATCAGGGGTACTTGGCTGAATATTTTTTTCAAAGAGGGTACATTATTGAAAAAAGCTTGAGAACCACTGTCTTACACTGTTCAATAAGAAGCAGTGTGGCGTCCACTACAGTGAAACATGTATTTACTCACTTTGTATATCCATGTCAAGCAAAACATTTGCCCTATTTCACTTGGGAATGCACAAGAGGTGTGTGAAATTATAACTTTATAATAGACTTATCTAAGACTTTTGCAGGAACACATAAACAAACACAATTTACTCCTAGATATGTTAAAATTACATATATATTCACATTTAAATAAACTGTATAGTGACTATCAGGAGGATGTAAAAAAGGAAACTCTTTCTTATCATTAATGTTAAAAAATAATACATTTCTTCTTTTAATATAAAAAATGTGAGTGGTTCCTAGCTGAAAATACATTAGGAAATAATAAAACTCTTACTTGTCCATGCTTTTATCTTCAGTAGACTGGACTACTGTAATGGTGTCTTCACAGGTCTCACTAAAAAATCTATTAGGAAGCTGCAGCTGATTCAGAACGCCGCTGCTCGAGTCCTCACTAACACTAAGAAAGTGGATCACATCACTCCTGTTCTGAAGTCTTTACACTGGCTTCCTGTGTGTCAAAGAATAGATTTCAAAATACTGCTGCTGGTTTATAAAGCACTGAATGGTTTAGGCCCAAAATACATTTCTGACCTCCTGCTAAATTATGAACCATCCAGATCTCTCAGGTCTTCAGGGACTGGTCAGCTTTCTGTCCCCAGAGTCAGAACTAAACATGGAGAAGCAGCGTTCAGTTATTATGCTCCAAATATCTGGAACAAACTCCCAGAAACCTGCAGGTCCGCTGCAACTCTGACTACTTTTAAATCCAGGCTGAAGACTTTTCTTTTTGTCGCTGCTTTTAATTGAACTATTCATATCTTAGACTGCACTGTAACTTTTATCCATGTACTTTTTCTTTTAATGTTTAATTGAACTATTCATATCTTAGACTGCACTGTAACTTTTATCCATGTACTTTTTCTTTTAATGTTTAATTGAACTATTCATATCTTAAACTGCACTGTAACTTTTATCCATGTATTTTTTCTTTTAATGTTTCTTTTATTATCTTTTCTTTTTAATGACTGATTTTAAATGCCATTTTCTTAATGTCTTTCATTTTTTGTAAAGCACTTTGAATTGCCTTGTGTTGAAAAGTGCTATATAAATAAACTTGCCTTGCCTTGCCTTGCATGTATGTTAACCAAAAACCTTTTATCTGATCTGATTCCAGTGCTTGTATGCTAAAAAATAATTACTGCTATTCTAGGTCTAGAAGTTGCATTAATGTCAAGCTCTTGTGGGTTTGTTTAAAAAGAAATAAACAGCTTGATCAGCACAGACACCCCTGATTGCCACCAATGTAATCCCACTTCTCTGTCCCTGCAGAGAGAGAACAAGGAGTCCCGGTCCCCTCGCTCCGGAGCCGTGGATCTCCCCATGGTGACCGACAGCATCCGGAGCATCAAGAGCATGTGGGAGAAGGGCAACGTGTTCGGCACACCTGGAAACGGGGGAAGCCCGTTCAAGGTAAGAGACGAGGTGTGGGAGGAGAGTTAATGAAACTTTGTGAGTGACTGGAGCAGAGAGAGAGAGAGAGAGAGGAAAGAGCCCAATGCACGGCCACTTCCTGCTCGGCCTCGTTGCTGATGACGAACAGGCTCAGCTGACCTTTAACCCTATCCAAACAGGAAGCAGCTGTGATGAAGACAGGCGTGGCGGGTCGCATTAACGACTGGCTGAATAAAACCCCGGAGAGCGGCAAAGCGGCAGGAGGAAGGCCAACGGTAGGTCGTCACCGTAGCAACCCCTGTCTCTGCCTCAGGAAGCACAGTGCATGTACTGTAGAGCTCAGAAACCATGTGCAACGTTATATTTCACAAGAGAGATATAGTATATATTGATTTCCTTTTTTTCTGTGCTCTTCTCACTGATTTAAAGTAGGCATATGATAGAGACATGCACATATTCATTAAACTGCAACCACCAGGAAAAACAATAAGGGCACAATGCTAACAGGATACTTGTTCAACAACGATTACTTCCATTGGCAACCCGTCGTCCACCAGGGGTTGCAGTTTATATATTATATAGTTGTGGGACAAGCTAGCATGTTTCTATTGGCTATCAGACAAAGATCGAGTTAATTGTCATCGTGTTCCCCCAATCAGTTGTCGGTAGGACTTAATTTTGAACCTTTTTATAATCTTATTTCCAATCCATTGGTCAGGTTGAGATATTATCTGTCTGGCACCACCTGGTGGCCACCAAGTGTGTGTGTGTGTGTGTGTGTGTGTGTGTGTGTGTGTGTGTGTGTGTGTGTGTGTGTGTGTGTGTGTGTGTGTGTGTGTGTGTGTGTGTGTGTGTGTGTGTGTGTGTGTGTGTGTGTGTGTGTGTGTGTGTGTGTGTGTGTGTGTGTGTGTGTGTGTGTGTGTGTGTGTGTGTGTGTGTGTGTGTGTGTGTGTGTGTGTGTGTGTGTGTGTGTGTGTGTGTGTGTGTGTGTGTGTGTGTGTGTGTGTGTGTGTGTGTGTGTGTTCAGTCCACTCTTACATCTGTCATAATATACATTTACAGTACATGTGGACACTGTAGCCTTGGCAGCAGTTTACTATACAGTGTCACTTAAGCATTTTATCTCCAGCCGATCATAAGCTTTACCAGCAGAGTGGGGTTTTTCAGTGTGTATATCATGCCTCTCTTCACTCTAGGCGATATTTTACCCAAATATTTATGTTACAGCTTTCCATGTCACAGATTATGGCTTGTGCTCAAATAAGTAATTTACCATAGCTGATGATATGAAAGGAAATGTTTTTTTTTAAAGTGAAAGTACAACAAATGAATATTTCCTTTAAAGTAAAAAGGAAAAAAGTGGAAATCTTTTGACAACATTTTTAGATTATTTTGAATACTTCTTTGCATTTGATTGACAAACAATTGCCTAGACTCTCAGTGAAGAGTGCTGTTTTCCACTTCCTCCAAACTGCTTGACAGTGTCAACCTTTGCTCCTGAAGCTCTCTGTCCTCCTCTGTCATTCGCCCTCCTCTACATCCCAGACACTCTGCCAAAATGACAAATGCAGGGCACTCTGAGCACCGCTGATATGATGCTTTGTCTTGGCCTCTTGTTTTCTGTGTGTGTCTGACAGGACCTGAAGCCTGTGGACGTCACCAACAAGAGGAGTCTATGGGAAAACAAAGGTGCCTCTCCAACCAAGGTAGCTATGATTCATTTCAAGAATCATGATGAGGAATGTGTTCGCTGATCAGAGTACCAGTCTCAACCAGCGGGGGAAATCCAAGTCAGCCTCCAGATGAAGTTTTAACTACCCCTTTGTGGTCTTGAAAGGATTTCCCGTGGTTTTTCATAGTTTTCCAGACGTCAATCACAAGATCGTTTTGTTCAAAAGATGGTGTAGGGATATTCAAATAATCTCACGATTCTGACCTTGGTGTCATGGGAGTAACAATCATCTGTGTTTGTTCTTGTTTTAAAAGATCTCTGATAGCTAGTTGACCTCCACCTTAAATCTGGAATAAGCCTGGAGAGGTAAATGTGTAATTTTTCCACGTTGCTTCCAAGCGCTTATCACAGAATGACCTCACCTTCTGCTGTCAACTTTTGGATCTGTGTTGTTGGCAAGCTGCGCTCCGCTCTGCTTTGGTTTGAGGCTACTGCTTGATTCAATTAAAATGATAATATCTAAGAGTTTCGGTCCACAGTTAGTTAGTTATGATTTGAAAAATGTGTTCCTGAATACTCTCTTCACACACAAACACAACATTTAACAGGATGTAATTGTCTGCGTTTTGTAAATACTGAGCAGTTTACTGCTCTCCAAAATGCTTTCATTAAGGAATAAACTTGTAAAGCATGTGTGCCAAATGTTCCAAGTGCTGTAACATTAAAGGATGAAAGGGAACATATCAACAAAGCCGTAGCAAAGCTCATTTAAAACCATTACGCTGTTGACTCTATTAACAACCTAACTTGTTAAAGCCCACTCAACAAAATCCAGAGAATTACAGTTGAGGGTTAATTCTGTGTTGTAAAAGAAAACAGAGCGCCTGCTTTTCACAAATGGCTGTATCACATCACCGCTCCTATTTATGACGACCACAAATCACTGCGCTCAGTCCAACTCCACTTGCCGTTATATGGCCCTAATGGAAAACTATTTACAGCCTTCTTTAGAATTAAGACGCCTTGCTGAGTTGCACAATGACTTGACAGACTGTTATCACCTCACATTTTTAAACAAGTTGGACTAAACCTGACTATGAATAAATGGTCTTATCTTTATTTATATACAAAGATAAAACTGTTTGTAGAGCTGATTTGTAGAAGTGAGACAGCACTTTTAAAAAAGTCCTACCAACCCACTCACTTTAGAAACCTTCCTCTCTGGTGAAGTGTGTTTCCAGACCGGAGGCTGTGGTCCGCCACAGTGAGTAGTTGGGTTGGAGGGCACAAGGCGGTGGTCTGCACTGACGTAGAAAGGGCCCTGGACAGGAAAGGTAGCGGTTAGCAACCTCATCATTACCTAACCATGCTATGCTGTGATGTCAGGGAAGGAGAGACGAGCAGGGTAAAGATGGAGGATGGAGAACTGGTTCAGTGTTCGTATAGGCGGAAGCACTCGCTGCTCTGACTGGAGGCTTTGCAGCTATCTTCTGCTTTCTGCATCTCTTTTCATACTTGCTGCCTTGTGACCTTCTTGGCTTCTTGTTTTGCAGGTGGGAGGCGGAGGGGAGACCAAATCAGTCGCCAACGGTGAGATTTTATAAAGTACCAGAAGCGTCAGCGTGTAACTCTAGAGCTTGTGCATGTACGGAAGCCCTGAGAGGCCTTTTTCAGATTTAAGTTTTCTCTAATATGTTACTCTTAAGGAAAATGTAAAAAGAAGTCCATAAGATAAGATAGAGCTTTATTGTCTCTTAGGAGAAATTTGTCTTGGGCATCGAGATAATACACATAAAACATTCAGGTCAATCAGTCATAGATACAGAACAGAGATCACGTATCACATGGCAAAGAAACATACAGGTACAGCACTTTCCCTATTGCACATACATAATCAAATATTGCACTTTTCCCTATTGTATTTATACATAATCAAATATTGCACTTTTCCCTATTGTATTTATACATAATCAAATATTGCACTTTCCCTATTCAACCTTCTCGATTGCTCAAACTACACTGTAAACATTGCACCTCCCAACAACTCCTAACAGCGTAATCACAATTGTTTCTGACTGTTCAGCAGCTTGATTGACAGCGGAACAAAGGAAAACTTATACTTATACCTGCTCCGAGGGCAGCAACTCAAACTCTCTATACAGGATGTGTTTGGGGTCGCATGTGATTTTACGGCCTTGCTTTCTCACCATCTCCTCAAATATCTCCTGAAGAGAGGATGGTTGAAGCATGCCAATTATTTTTCCAGCCCTTTTTATCAAGCTCTGGAGTTGTGATTTAGATTCATCATTTCTTTATTGAACAAAAACCATCCGGACAACTACAGGAAAATACCCTGCCAAAATGTTTAGTCACCTTTTTAAAACTCGGTAGAGAAAACTATTTAGATCTTGAAAGCTATTTACTTTGATCTCACTTGATTAGAAACATAGGCAAGTGTTGCACTGCCGCCTCTTGTGGCTGAAATAAGATTACAATAAAAAAATATTTAAATGTGCCAGACTACAACAAATCTGCAAACTTATTTTGTAACATCACATGATTTTTACTGAGTAATTTAGAAAGATGTTCCTGAGAAACCTGCTCAAGTCATTAATACACAGATTGTTTCCCTCTCATTTTCCTCTTAGTGCTTCCGTACAAAGCACTTCAGCAAAAACAGTACATTTCTCCCGAGGAAGGTGTGACCTTCTTGTCATCTTGTCACCGCTTCTTTGATTTATACGACACCATGTGTCACAAAACCAATATCCGACCCTCCATGGCCTCGCCTGTAGTCTTTTTCAGATCGCCGTTTGGCCTTTTGCTCCGCAGCGTGCTAGGATGCCACTTTAACATTGCTTGCTATTTTGAAATCAGACGTGAGTGCAGCCTCCTCCTCCTCCTCCTCAGACAGAAGAGGGGCTTTGGCCTTGAGGGATTCTTTACATGTCTGAGCAATGTGTTGGCTGTTAAGGACACAGCATCACACACATAGATACACACTCTGTAGACATGCTCAACAGCCACCTTGACGCCACTTAAACCTCTCAGCTTATTCACTTCAGTGTGTAGTCCACTGCTCACACCCCGGCCTCTCCTGTGTGAGTGTTCGCTGCAGCGCTCCTGCCAAGCGTGTCTGTCACATTAATAGCTGGTATGTTGGAGATTAGCACACCATCACACTCTGACTCAGAGGATGACAGAGGCTTTGTATAGATTTTGTATTTAGTGCTCATAGTTGGCTGCGGGACCTTACAGACATTTGACACCTCACAGGACCACATGCGCGTTAGCAGCCACACGCTCCACATGCTCGGCTGTATTACAGTGCTTAAAAAAATAACGTCGTCTCAGCTAAGTTTCTGAATTGTTGGCATGAAGTCTGACAATTTTCCAAAAGTGCAGTGATTTACTTGCGTACATTTTTTTTGTAACGCTTCAAGGTTTTCAGACTAATCGAATGATTTATTTTTTGTCTATCTCCATGTTGTTAATCTCTTAGAGCCTTAACATTCTAAATGTGAGTTTTGAGGGTCTGTGTGATGCTAAAGTGGGGCAGCCAAATACAGTCAGTCAAGATAACACCCCCAGAATATCCCTCTGTGTTGTTCCCTGGTTAATAAAGTTATTTTAAGATTTTCTACCCAGGAAAAAGGAAATAAAAGTATAATTATTTAGATTCTTTGAAATAGATAATGAAAAGATATGATGTTTTTTCCTTTTAAGTTTGATTCTGTTGACGTTTAATTAAAGTAAACATGGCACCTTGACACTGCGCTGCACGTGGTGTGTGTTGCTCTGTGTGTCGGAAAGGTCAGAGTTGTTAACCCACAGCTGTCTGAGACTCAGAGTGAAGCCGCTGATGGACTGGTTTTTTCCTCTTTCTCCAGGTATGGGACACTAATGTCATGAAGGAGCCACTAAAGCTGGAGACCACGACAATCCAAGACTCTTCCTTTGACTTTTTCTTAAGAACCAAAAAATGACCACCCCAGAAAACGGAGGGACAGGAGACACGCTGTCCACGCACTGTACCGAAACAGCATCATATTTTTGTACGGTCGCCACGTGTAGTGCCTTTGCACAATGATTTTTGCTTTCTAAAAGAAACAAAATGCTGTGAAATTTGGACATTTGTAATTACTATTACTAATTACTCTATACGATCCTGCCAGGAAGAAAAAAACCTAATTAAATTTAGATTTATGTGTTGTTCTCCATGCCGACGGTTGATAGAGACGGAGTAGTTTCCACATTCCAAAGAGATGGTTGAAATCCGTTCTCTCCCTCCCACAGTTCATTTTCCATCTCCTATTTTATTTATATTTAAAGCAAAAGCTTCACACATTGCTATTTTATTCAACGTTCACCAGTTCAGGATAGAAATATAAGCACTTGTAGATTTTAGCTGATCTCACTTTTATTATGTCTTACCAATAGTGCAGCAATGGTCTGAGTAATATATGTTAGCACATGTGATGTTTTGAATATCATACTGTATCTTATATAACATCTTTATACTCGCAACAAAAGGTCTTTTTTGCTTATTTTGTATTCACCAACAAGGCAGTTAATTTCGGTGGTGATAGGAGTGTTGAATATTCAGAAGGCCATTATGACTTTTATTATCCTTCATGTCATTTTATTTATGTTTTAATGTGTTTTGTCCTTTTCTATAGCTGTGTTTGTAGCTTTTGTACCTGTTTGATCACTTTAAAATCTTCAAACATTCCTCTTTAAGAAGCAGCTGCACACGGTGCCTTCGCTGTAGGTTTTACAATGTAGGAAATCGGCATTCCAACCCACTTTTTTTTTATCTACCTTAACTTTTACTAACTTCTCTATTGCCTCTATGCACACTCTTATGCTCAGCGATCATTGAGGGCATACGAAGTAAAATCAGGGTGCCTAAGCATATAGCAAGATACTAGTACAATGCAAGGATATTTACCACTATGTAAGTCTTCTGGCATATGATTGCAATGGACACATTTATGACAGCTGAGGTACAGTACATGATAGCCTCAAAGCAACGCCGTATAATATTAAGACTTGTGATTTCTCCTGCTTATCTTTCACTTACATGGTCTTAAGTAGCACATTCCCTTTTATAGTTTTTGCGCGGCACAAGCTTTGATAATATTAACGATTTGCCGGGGCATTAAATTGATGTTACTGCTCAAAAGTGTGACAATCACATTCCATGGCTCCTGAAAAGAGCAGGGGAGCTTGACCAAAACATTTTCAAGCGTGATTTAATGTGACATGTATGTTGTTGTTTTTTTAAATACAGCGGTTTCATTATGCCGTATTGTTTTTGTTTTTTACAACCTTTGTGTCCATTTTATGTTTTTTAAAGTTCTTCCATGTTTAACCAGACACTTGTTTGTGTAGCGCGAAGCCTATGCAAAACACACTATCTGTAGCCTCTCTAAACACTCCCAATGTCATACAAATGGGCAGTTTCCAACTGGATGAATGTTTTAAACATTGTACGCTTCACTCAAAAACAGCAATAAAGACATTGAGGTATTCCACATGGTTAAGTTTCCTTCCATCATTTTACTAAGACTGCATTTCATACTGAAAAGACCTATTTTGTTTAAGGTTGTGCTATTGTTAACTCCTTCATATTTAGCATATAGGTGGTTCTAAAGCACTGTCTCAAGATCATATGTTTCTCGCTGTCAACTTCTCATGAGCTCAGAAAAACTGCTTTGTGATGGTGCAACTCGACTTGATCCAAGAGGATTTTAAAGTAGTTGAATTTGCTTTCAAAGTAGGAGAATTTACTCAACCCTTAAAGAAACATATCATCCCTCAGTTTATCACAAATATTCAACAGTTGTAGATACAGGGATTTTAATTGAAAGCAAAGGTACACAGCTCTAATCTGTTAAGTAACAAACTGTAAAGTGTAGTGTAGTACTGTAGCCTACTCAGAAACGTTCATTAATTTTCAAAACTACCCTATATCATTGTCTGATAGGATAGTTTTGAAATGTGTGTTTTTATTCCACTTTCCGGAACAGGGCCACAACAATTATCTGTGTCAGGTGCCTTCAGGTCCTGAAAACAACGCTATGCCATCCTAAATAAATCTTTAGTGATAAAAAAACAAAAATGGTAGGCATTGATTGACCCTGCTGCATTCTGATTGGCTGTCCACAGGTGCTGTGGTTAGCGCTAATTAGCAGAGGATTGTGTTTCTGAAAGACGGATACTGCGGTCATGGGACTAAACAAAGTGTTGCACACCAGCCGCGGGATACTTTTTATGAAACAATATAAATGTAATGGGGAAAACATGGCTAACTGCTAATGTTAGCTCGAAGAGGAGGACGCTTCTCGGCTGCATTTTACGTGGGGAATTGAGCAGTACATTGAGGTAAGTGTGGGAATATCACCTGAGTGGGAAATGTGAAAAATGAGTCAAGTATGTTTTGTAATATGTGGTAGAATACTTTGGTTTTCTGAGCTAGCTAACTGTTAATGTGGCTAAGTTTGGTATGTTGAGAGTTAACTGGATGTCAATGGGAGTTAATAGACTTGTGTAAAAAAAATTACCATCATTTTTTAATTTACTTTCTTATGAAATAACTTACTATTAAGACAATTTAAAAATATTTGAGTTGATTTTCAGCATTTTTTGGTGCCAAATACAATATATGTTTTTCCCTGCAAGTTAGACAACATATATGAAAAGTATGAATTTTACAAAAACACATGTTTTATTCTTCTGCTGTCAGGAATTACGTAACAATCAGTGTGTTGTGGGCCCTTTCTACTGTAGCCTACATATAGCCTACTTCGACCTCAGCAACACATAGCGTCTCTGCCAGTTTGATTTCAAAGAAAATCAGCAACATTGTACCAACTGAACAATACCTTGAGGTGGAGTTTGTATTTCCAATGTCAGTCCTCGAATGTACCAGTTTACAAGGTGCCCTTAAAGGCAGCATTCCTATCCAGGTGTAACTCATCAACTGCCTCCAACAATAGAACTGACAATCCCAACCAATCACAGAGGAGATATGTAGTCACATGATGGACAGGGCTGTATTAAGTGTGCTTATGGTTGTGGGAGGATGATTGAACTTGTCTTTGTCTGGATTTCAAAGTACCAGAACTGAATTTGCTGCCAATCCCATCTCTTCCTCAGGGATAATCGAGAGGTAAGACGTGTGCATGACCTCTGGGTGCTTGACAACAAAAAGGTCAACTCAAATGTGTTTTGAATTTATATTGAATTACAGTTAATACTAAGCAGTTTTGAACAAATTGATATATTTGACAAAAAGTGAATGATTTTAACAAGGTCACGCATGATTTAAATTGCCCCTACTGTATGTAGATTTGATGATGGCTTTTCTTCCGAATCTGAGCAGGCTGATTTAAAGGTGCTAAGCTTGCCCCTGAGACGCTGTGTTGGTAGCATGCTTTGGGCTTTGGCTTAATGTTGCTGCCTAATGCTGAAACCAGCACCCGCAGCATTCCTGCCGCTGTGGTATTTTCCTTTTCTACCCAGACGGGGACTGACCGCACGCATTAAAGCAAATACACGTTTAATACCTCTGCCATGACAACCCTCATACATGTACATTCTTTCTGGGTTTCCAGTCAGTGCCTTTCTTTAACCAGATGGTATTCTTCACTTTCTCCTCTTCTAATGTCTCGTTCCTAATCCTTTTGTGAGGTCAACTGCTCAATGTGAAGACGCAAGGAACAGCCACACAGCACCATGATGTTGGATATGTTGGCAGATCTTAAACAGAAGCATGACTTTGGGTGGTAACCATATACAGCAGAGGTGTAGATATGGCTGTATGTGCAGCTGGCCCTTTGAAAGGACTTGGAAAGAATGGGATTGTAGCCAGGCAGGAGGAGGGAGTGTGGAACTTTCTACATCGCACCCATTCAACATGTATTTCAAATAATTAAACTCAATACTTAATGTGTTTTAAGTAGCAAGTCACCCTCCTGAGAAGCATTGTTACAAATGTTCCCCATGCAGCTGACCTAACCGCGGCGACATAAATAGCCCGTCTGAATAAGCACATTGGTTTACTGCGAGTATGGAGAGGTGAGCCAAACTCATTGTCTGGAGGAGAAGCTCCACACCTGTTCAAACGCACATATATTTATTCTTAAAAATAGATCTCCCCAGCCTTCTGACAGCGGTTCTTATGATCTCGTTATTCCAAAACACGTGGAAACAATCGTAGGGTTGTTGTCCAAGGCTGACATGTAACTGATATATTTATAGGGGACTTTTAAGATGCCAGTTGAATCCATCCCTGTAACCTTGAAACAGACATTCAGTTTGGAGGTCGAGCTCAAGTAATCTGATCTTTATGTGAAATTGGTGAAACGACCTTTGAGTTGTTAAAATCTGTTTTTTAAAGAGGACATATTTTGGGCATTTCCAAGTTCATATTAGTATGTTGTGCTTTAATGTTCAAAAAGCTCTTTGTCTCATTCTGCCTGTGCTGCAGCACCTCTTTTCACCCTCTGTCTGAAACCAGAGCCCAGTCTGCTCTGATTGGTTAGCTGGCCGGCTCTGTTGGGATTGGTCAACCGTTTAAAGATGTCCCGCTTTAGCCTAGCACGTACAATGTGTTGGATCGTAGCCAATAGAAGTGTAAGTGTTATATAGTGATGTCATTAAGTTACACAAGGGAACAACTGAGTCCAATGGAGGCGTTTCAGGCAGAGTGTGTGTGGAGTTCTCTGGGGGAACTTTGGGATTGTAGCCTTTGCAGACCATTTACATGCACACAAACCTATATAACACACAACAGGAAAGTGAAAACCTTTAAAAGGGACCCTTTAAACAGCATGAATCAGAAAAAGGATAATGTGCATGAATATCAGACGTATTGTGATGGACATTTCTCGCAGCGCACCACTCCAGAGCCTTTTGAGCACCTGGAACGTTGTTTAGGAGTGAACATATCTGAGCCAGTATGAAATGTTCAGCTTCAGAGGCGCTCGGTCCGGGTGGTTTCAGCGCTGCTCAGACTCCAGCCGGCTGCATTGAGCCAACAGGAAATGGCTGAGGATTAGCCTGGAGCTGTTCAAAGCCTCTGCTCTCAGTGCCCATGGTTGAATCATTTTCAATTCTACAATTGCTCCAATCTTTCAACATGTAGCCGAGGCGTTGGTTTAGTTGTTTGCACAAAGGAGCTGAGAGGAGAATAAAAGAAGAGAGAGAAACCATCTGTCCGAGGGAAAGGAATCTCAGGGGTTGTAAAAACACTGCAGTCGATAAGACAAGGGGAATATATCAAGAAGATACAAAACATGGCAAGAAGAACATTAAAAAATAAACATATCCAGACTAATTATATTATGTGTGAGTCACTTATAAAACGTATTTGACTATCTCAAAACAAGGACTTCATTGCTTTTCCTCTTTGATGCAGGTCATTGGAGTTGAAGATGTCCGGAGAAGAAGAAGTCGTGGAGGAGATGCTGTAAGTTACATCCATTGCATTTAAGTAGCGTCTCTAGTGCTTTAAGTCAAATCTACTCTCAGATCTGAGCAGCCGATAGCCGTAGAAGTTCACAGCAACATCTCTTTTCTTTTGCAGGGAGGAAGGTAAGTAAGCCTTTGAGAGCATTCAGTGGGGTTTGAAAGCAGAATGTCACTTTCAAGCTTTAGACGTAGCTGACCTTATTATGTCTGCTCAGAGGAAGAAGCCCAGCAGGAGGAAGGTAAAGCTTCTGCACGGCTTCATGTGTGTGTGCCTTGTTTACCGTCTGATCACATAATATGTTGTGTGCATGCTGTGTGGTAGAAGTCTGTGGTTTGCTTTTTGATGGGAGACGAGTGGAATACTGTGTTTTCTGTTTGATCCTGACACTTCCTTTGTTAACACCGTTCTGTCAGCTTCCTGTGAAACAGCAACTTATTAACTGAATTATCTCCACTTTTTACTACTGCAATGTTTGATTCATAAATCTTTCAATTGTGATCTGACAAAAGTTGCACGGAAAGTTTTCTGAAGTCGCTGCCAAGTGAAGTCTTGGCTCGCTCTGATGTAATTGTGTATATGTTCATAGGATTGCATTCAAGATATTTAACGTATGCCAGAATTTGGTCAAAGAAGCATTGTGATATTTCTTGGTAAAAAACGTTTGAGCACAAGTGCTGGAAAGTACATTATCTTTACATGTTATCCTTTAGTTTGTGTGTTTGAATATAATACTTCATACCTTTAGCCCTCTACATTTCAGAAGGAGTATTTACTCCACGGTGGACAATACTTGTGGGCTTTTAATAAAGTAGGATTTTCATTAGTTCTGAATTGCCACTTAAACTTGAGAAAGGACCCCACTGTTCCACCGCTGTGTCGTGTTTGATAAATATAATTGGAAATGTGAAAGCTGAACCAAAATGTGGATTAGATGATTCCTGTTACAGCTCACAGGCTCATCATCTGATCCCAGATCAGTTTAGCTCAGTCAGACACCAGCAATAGATTCAGTTCTTCCCAAGAGACGATATCACAAAGCTCAGAGTCTAACCATCGACCCATCAATCCATACTTTGTTCTCTCAGTCATGAATACAACAAGAGAAGGTTTGCATGACTTACTTCTGTCAGTACATCTTTCATTTAAATGTACACACATCTGGCATATTGTTGTGTTTGTGTCATGTTGTTTTTCCAAGAATAGCATAACTTGGCTTTATTACTTGTTATATAGTTGTGGAAGTTGAAGTAGAAGAAGCTGCACCTGAAGTAGAAGGTAATTGTCCTCTTTAAATATGAATATGCACCATACTGTCTGTTTTTATAGTATAATAGTTGTTTGTGTAGCTGTGATTGTGCCATCATGAGTCTGACATGCGTTGCATACCCTTTTATCATTTGAACACAGACTCTTGTGCTCATCTGCTCAATGCATTACCGACTCATTTTCTACCTCATTTAATCCTAAACCATTCATTTCCCTGTTTCAATATTAGCTTCTGTATCTTCAGTCTTTGCTAATCACTGAATACACCCATTTTAGCACATTTAATTTAATGGGATTTTCTAAAACGTTTTAACACCTTGTTATTCTTCTTAAACCAAGTAGTGCATCTCATATTTCTAATTATATAATTGACAAATGTTATCTATATAATGTGCACTGTAAACATCTAATCATATTTTCACTATTTCACACCACCTTAGAACTTCCTACAGCAGAAGGAAATGACATTTTATTTTCTACCATATAATATCCATCTTTCATGGTCACATCTTTGTCATGAACATTTACTAATACACGTTTCTCTTGTTCTTGCTTTTATTATACATGCAACTGATTTCCTTCACAAAGAGCCTGCAGAAGAAGGTAAAGCACACTCTCTCCTGCTCCAACAGTGTACAGTCATACAGTGTAGTTATGACGATGAAAATGTTAGGTCACAGGCTCCTGTGCAACCAGTGCAACACAGTAAAACATTTAAAACACGTCTTGTATGGCACACCCTTATAATCTTTACCTTCAGTGTGTTTTGTCCCTCTTGTATTCAGGAACAATCCTGCAATCAAAAATGTTCCTCAAATAAAAGTATTATCATCAAAATATAGTTAAAGTAGCGACAGTAAAAGTAGAAGTACTCAGATCTTGTACTTGAGTAAAAGTAGAAGTACTCAGATCTTGTACTTGATTAAAAGTAGAAGTACTCAGATCTTGTACTTGAGTAAAAGTAGAAGTACTCAGGTCTTGTACTTGAGTAAAAGTAGAAGTACTCAGATCTTGTACTTGATTAAAAGTAGAAGTACTCAGATCTTGTACTTGATTAAAAGTAGAAGTACTCAGGTCTTGTACTTGAGTAAAAGTAGAAGTACTCAAATCTTGTACTTGAGTAAAAGTAGAAGTACTCAGGTTTGAGTTAAAGTAGAAGTACCAGAGTGTAGGAACAATCCTGCAATCAAAATGTTCCTCAAATAAAAGTACAAAAGTATTATCATCAAAATATAGTTAAAGTAGCGACAGTAGAAGTACTCAGGTCTTGTACTTGAGTAATAGTAGAGTAATACACTCTGTGTATTCCTACACAGAGTGTAGGAATACTCTGTTACAGTAAAAGTACTGCATTCAAAATGTTCCTCAAGTAAAAGTAGAAAAGTATTCTCATCTAAATATAGTGAAAGTAGCGACAGTAAAAGTAGTCATCGTGCAGATTGGTCCATTTCAGAATAATATATATGATATGTTTTATAATGATTGATCATGAAAGTGTTCTCAAAGCTGGTGAAGGTGCAGCTAGTTTGAATGGCTTTGTATACTGCAGGGTAGCTGGTGGATTTACTCCAAGTGGAACTAAAGTCTGATTCAACACTTGGTTATATTTCACATCATTCATCCACATCTGTGAAGTAACTAAAGGTGATAAATACATGTAGTGGAGTCAAAGTACACCATGTACCTCTGAACTGTAGAGGAGTAGAAGAACAAAGTAGCAAAACATTGAAATACTTAAATAAAGTACAAGTATCACAAAATTGTACCCAAGTATAGTACTTGAGTTTATGAACTTATTTAAAGACTACGCCTTGCACAGAGGCATGAAAATACATTTTCAAAATGATAAACTGACTGCTACACAATTAAAATAAATGCTTTTTATATATTTCTATTAGATGTGACTCTTTGGCGTTTCTGTTATTACTAACTGCTGCTTTAGTTGTTCTGACTGCTAACATCCTGTTATTCCTCATTTTAAAGCCGATATTCCGTGGGGTCGGGGGGCTCGGGTCCTTGTCACCTTTTTCATACCGGATGAGGTTGCATCCCTGTGTATTAGTTGTTTGTCATGAACATGTACTAATGAACTTTTTCTCTTTTTCTTGCTTCTTTATTCTAACAACGTATCCCTCCCAAAGAGCCTGCAGAAGAAGGTACAGCACACTGTCTCCAGCTCCAGTAAATATATATAAAACATGTCTTGTATGGCACACCTTATATTCTTTACCTTCAGTGTGTTTTGTCCCTCTTGTGTTATAAACGTATTAGATGTTTGTCATGAACATGTACTAATTAGCTTTTCTCTTTTTCTTGCTTCTTTATTCTAACAACGTATTCTTCCCAAAGAGCCTGCAGAAGAAGGTACAGCCCCCTGCCTCTGTTAGAGCTGCATGTTAGTGTGACTGAACATCACTGTGTGCATCCACCATGAGCACAGTGCTTTAGTCGGGGCAAGGCAACCTTAGTGCCGAGGTATTCATGGGAAAAGTTTCAATCTCTTTCAATTCCTGGTACGGATAAATCCATAAGAAGTGTATTATTATTATTATTATTATTATTCCTCATGCCCAATACTTATTCTGTTAATGTACTTTTCCAAAGAAATGCCTCCTTTGTGCAAAAGTACACAAAGCTTTCATGCCTTGAAACCCCTAGAGCACTCAAATCCACCCAGAATGACAAAGCAAAGAGATATTCTTTAGACTTAAAGAAGTTTTTCATATCAAAATATAAAAAATAGAGTCTAACCTGAGTGGAATAGTGTTTTCAAACAAACTACATGTATTAGTCCTCTGCAGCCGATGCACTAACATGTCCTTTTGTCCTTCCTGTAGAAGCTCCAGCTGCAGATGAAGGTACTGTAACTCAGACGCTTGTTAAATAAACACCATCAAAACATTAGTTTGTTTTTCTTTTGGTAACTGTGATTCTCCTTTTTTTATAATAGATGAATCCAAACCCAAACCAAAGTAAGTCTTTTTGTTTTGTGAATTTTTAATCTAAATACATGAAGAAATGATGGATGAACCTGTCATCTAAATATCTGTTTCTAACCCTGACATATTATTTTAGGTTAGTGGCTCCAGTGTTGACTGTGCCCAAGCTCCCAGAGGGAGGAGACAAAGTCGACTTTGATGTAAATGATGACTCTATTTTAATTGACATAAAATGATTGTTATTTCTTTATAGTGATGTGTCTGATTGTTATTTGACTGTCTATGTTTCAACAAATAGGTCTCATTTGAGTTTGTCTAGAATCTAGATATTTGGCTCTAATCATTTTGCCTCTCGATTATAAGAGCTATAGGACTTACCCTTATTTGTAATGCAGTCACTCGAGGTCCTCGATAGTATGCAATACAAGCTGTGTGTGCGTGCGTGCAGGACATCCACAGGAAGCGTCTTGAGAAGGATCTGACGGAGCTGCAGTCTCTAATCGAGGCCCACTTCATCCAGAGGAAGAACGACGAGGCCGAGCTCCTCGCTCTCGTCAACAGGATCGTAAGTCTCCCAGGAGAGCGTGACGATCACTGGAGTGATGCAGCACCCAGCAAACAATAACTGTGTGTGTGTGTGTGTGAGAGCAGGAGAAGCGTCGCACAGAGAGGGCTGAGCAGAAGAGGGTCCGGGACGAGCAGGAGAAGGACAGGCAGATTCGTATTGCTGTGAGTCCCCTCTAATCACTTTTGATTTCAGAACATTACCCAACATATTATTGTGTGTGTGATCGATCATATTTTATCCTACACAACAGAGCGCAGATACTCTTGATGTTTTCTCTATCTTTTTCATTTGTGCTTTGACAGATAAACATACTGGCCCAGGTGCTTTCAGTATATCTACTCTAGTTTACTGATAAGGAGTTACACAATGCAGCTTCAGCTCAAAAACACAGATGTTGATCAACTTGAAGTGTTTGCTTTGGGGCGCTCAAAGAATAGAAATAAATCAAATGACCAAAGTTATGGTAACCGCTCATCTGCTGCCGTCCAAACTACTGATCGCCATGGCATATTAGCTCCTTGTTTTGGCTTGATGCTACATTTAATGTCACTGTTATCATAATGCCTTTTCCAGTAAAGCAATACAACATTGAAATTCACTCAATAATAAAACTTCTCCAGATTTGTATGCTTTTTATGATGCTATAAAGGTGGTTCAACAAAAACTAAACTCTGAAAATGTACTTAGAGAACCACAACTGTTCTGTAAATACCATACGCATCCTGTGTCTAGTTAATGTTATTACTTTTGTTCACCTGCCCAGGGATGAAAGATTAAGAGCTATCTGCTGTATCCCTGGATGATACTCTATTCAACTTATACATGAAATGCTTTATTTATGTTTGTTTTATTTATGTCTGTCCAACAGGACGAAAAGGAGAGGAAGGAACTAGAAGATGCGCGTAAGAAGCATGATGGGGACGCCAAGAAGAAGAAGGCTCTGACCAACATGACTCATCAGTATGCTGGTGTCCAACAGAGGGTCAGTCATCACGTACAAATACACAGGAAGCTGTTTCTCAAAAGAGATTACATGTCGACAACCATTGCTAGAATAAATGAGACTGTTACCTAGATCATAAATATGATGCACTATAATCAATAGGATCCGATGGCTTCTTCCATATGATCTTTTTCTTGTATTCTCTCATTTGATCAATTCTCCTCCACCACAGGATGGAAAGAAGGGAGCGAAAAAGCAGACGGAGAGAGAGAAGAAGAAGAAGATCCTGGCAGACAGGAGGAAGCCTCTCTCCATCGACCATCTCAACGACGAGAAAGTCAAGTAAGGATGCTGTGTTTTATTTGAAGTTATTATCCATACTTTTATAGGCTAAGAGTTTTACAGTTTTGACGTTGGCTTTTAGTTTTCTGTTACTGAATGTATGTATTGTTTGGTCTACAGGGAGAAGGCCAATGAGATGTGGCAGTGGCTGTTCACTCTGGAGTCAGAGAAGTTTGACCTCAGCGAGAAACTGAAGAAACAGAAATATGACGTAAGTACTTTGCCTCAGGTTGTTCATGCAGGAAAAACCTACTTTTAAAGCAACAATGTTTGTGAAGTGAAATCTGGTTGGGAAAGTTATTCAATATGTTTTAAGGATTATTAATACAATTCACAAAAGTTAGTGTTTTTGCTTATAAATATGCAGATTTTAGGTTGTAAATTATTTAAATTAAATCAATCTACCTTTAAAATGTGCCATCTACCAAAAATATACTCACTACTCAAACTGATTTGTGTACTATGTGAAAGTAGAGCATGCGGATAAAATGCTAATGACAAACATTGCAAATGAATAGCAAACAGCCTTCAGCCCTGGAAAAGCCTCAGAATAGGGATGCTGGTATGTATCGCTGCTCTTCAGTGCAGGGCTGTCCTGAGGGCATCTATCTAAAATGAATGTGGCTTGACTTCCAGATCAATGTATTCCAGACCAGAATCAATGAGCAGCAGAAGTTGTGAGTAACTGATAATGAGTAGTGTGAGCCTCTCGGTTGTGTGTAGTCTTGCTGCCCGTGTGTTGAAGGGCCACACACCAAGCATCGGACAGGGGAGAACAACTCAGTCACAAAGAAGGTGAAACTAAAAGTCTGTGTTGACGATGAACCGCAATGTGGTTGTTGAGTACCGTGGGAGAAGTCAGATATTCGTTTTACTTCAGACAGGCAGTTTAAAAATGATCAGCTGATCTGGGCAGACTAGAGGTGAGTCAGTGGAACTTCTCTTGCCCAGCTGAGCTCTTCTTCAGGGTCTCAGGGTCCGCTCTTTGGCTCAGCTGGTGCCGAATGTTTCTGCTGTAGCTCTTTTTGCTGAGCCAGTCCTCCATGTTTGCCCCCCCCCCCCCCCACAGGTCAATCTGCTCCAGCATCGCGTCCAGGACAGTCAGAGGTAAGTAGAAGACACCATACTCTCAGCTCATACCAGTGCTGAAAGTATCTCTACTGATAGAGTAGTTGTTTTGTCTTAATTTAAAGAGCCTTGGGTAATGTTGAGATTTATAATGTGTTACATAATCTCTTGCAAACCAAGGCCTTTTAACCTCACATCATCCTACTTGATGTAAAGTGGGAACATGTGACGCAGTTCTCACATTTTCTATGGCTGTTAACAAGTATCATTTAAATTGTGAGTTTTACTTGTTTTATGCTGTATGCCATAACAAAGTCATCAAAATATTAGAGCGTGTTAGTAGAAAGCAATCTTTCATAAGGTTTACCATACTGTATTGGATTCTTAACCGACTTCTTTTAAACGGATTGGTACAACATTATCAAACGCTCCGTTATGCATGTCAATCTTTTTAGGCAGAAGAAAAACATTAGTTGTGATTCAGGTAAAAAGAGTCAACTTCCTGCTTCCAAGGCTAATATCTGGTAGGTTAAGGTGGCTTGGGAAGTTACACAATATAATAACAAAGGTAAGTGCTGTTGAGTGAAACTAGTGTTCTGCCCTTTTCTAATGGCATGATGCTTTCCTGTCTGTCCTCCCCTCGTTATGTTTCAGTTTCAGGGCCCGTGTGTATTTAGAGGGTTACGTTGGCTGAAGCGAAATTCATCATTTCCCCCTGGGATAATGATATACAAATGCAGCGGGTCTACTGTGTTTGTCAGCCGAACGATACTCTGGGTGTTTCTCAATGTCAAGGAAGGATGCTCCAGAGCCACTATTTCAAGGATGCTACGTCATCGAGTCCCGCCGAAGGACTGTTCCAATGTCTAGGCTTCTTGGAATCTACCAAGCCCGGCGTCCTTCGTAGCAAGAAATTTCGAGGCTGCACATGTGTATCCTCCGGTCTTAAAATCCCCACAATGCTTTGTGCACGGACCAATTTCCAAATCTTTGGCGGAAATCGCACTCCATTTAAGGCGGGGCCTCGCATATGACGCACACCTAGCCTGTTCCACCATTCTTCGTTTTCCGAGGCTAGTAAGGATTCTTGCCTCGGAAGACATGTCCTACCAAGGAAGCGTCCTCGACATTGAGAAACACCCACTGGCTCTAGATGTAATGTTACCTGAAGGCCACCGTAGTTCTTGAGTTGTACAACTGACTGATTGTTTGATTCCACAGCGCCAAAGGAAGAGGAAAGGGGGGCAAGGGCCGGCTGAGGTAGACGCAAACACCAGCAGCTCTCCGAGGAAGCGTCGGGAAATAAGCAGCAGTATTCACTTTGGTGACAATGATGTACGCTTAAACAAAGAATGTGTGCTTTTGAGCTTAACATTGTTAACTAGTGGATATATTTATCTTACCAATCCCCACACTTGTCAGTTGAATAAAGCAATTGAAACTAAATCTTTGCAATTAAATACCTCCATTTATTCTGCGAACATACACAAAGAATCACAGTGCACCATCAATTTCACATGTAGGCAGATATGTAAACATAATGACAGGACTTACCGCAGCAAGCAGTGCTCGACATTATCCTTTTTAAATAACACATTAATAGATAAAAGCTTCAGGTGGCAAAATAGTGACAGGCTTTCTATACAAGTACAGTGTCGGAACATAAGTGCAGAAATAAAGTGATGCAGGCAGGACTAACATCTAGTGAACTGATCCCTGCTGATTACATTATGACTTGAGGTTTCATGGTTTCTGACAGCTACTCCTATATGAAACTGTTACAGATGGGGAGATAAATGTTTTACTTTTCTTATATAACCTAGAACTGGAAAGGTTACCTTAGTGCAATGCTATAGTGGAGGCAGCAAACTGACAGTACCTTTGCTGCACTCTATCCTCCAGAAACCGTGGGTGGCAACTGCAGTAACTAACAGAAGCAGCGCATTTTCACACATTCTAGACAACACTGAGCATTTTAAATAAACGATTAACTTACATTTCTTTCAGGTGGCTTGTAAGCCAAGGAGACCTACTTTGAGCAGGGATCAGAACAGTGCATTATCATGGTTGCTAATCCAAACTTCATGTTCAGGCACGATGAGGAGAAACCAGGTTCAGCTGCCTCGGTTCACTCTTCACCACAGATGTGTTTCCCTGATCTCAGCAATCACCTGGCTGGCTTTTTGCAACGCCTGTGGACAAAGTAAATACAAAAACAATGAAATGACTGATAAAGGAACCACTATTATCATGAAACACCTGACACCATGGAGGGTACGGGGAGTGTATATTACCTGTAGCATGTCGGCAGCCTCCTTGCGCCGCTGAGCCATGTCCTCTGACTCAGTGAGCAGCTCGTTGAGGAGGCCCAATTTATACAGCTGGCCTACCAGCTCGCTCTGGAGGCTGTCCTTCACATGGTTCACCAGGAAGTGCATCACTGCTTTGGGCACACTGCGAGGGAGAAACGGAGCCAACAGATGGTTGACAACCAGGAGGCAAGAAGGCCGGCTGATTGTGTTCTCCCCCAGATGGATGGGGGGAGGGCCGAGGTCTGACCCTACAGGTGGCTGGGCCTGTCTAAGTACAAGCTGTAAAATACATGCAATTAAAAGTAGCTCTAGTGTGGGGCTACACTCCGAGAAAATGGCTAATAAAAATAAATGTTGTAGGATATAAAAAGAGAATCCAAAGCAACATGTAGCTAGTGAACCAATTCTTGTTTTTCAGACATGGTTAGTTGTTATTAGTTTTTTATATGATGGCTTCAAAGCTACAACCGATATGAAGAAAAGGAAATAGCTGGCAACATTTTATATTTTTCCTATTGTAAATTACGGTATTTTGTTTAAGGTGCTAACCTCTTCAAATATTACGACAGAGACTCAAAGTTTACCTTCAAAAACCATCAAACTTTTGAATGTTAAGAATTGAGTACAGCCCTACTAGTTTAATGAGTTAACCACTGGTGGTGTTATTAATAGAAACCAATCCCCAGGCTTCTGAGGAGCGAGCTGGCCTACCTGTCCTGGATATTCTTGCGAACGATGAGGAAGTAAGACTTGATGAGGCGTTCGATGACCTCACAGTCCCGCTGCTCACGTGACGACAGCTTCCTGGCAGCTGGCACAGGCTGTGGGGGGAGACGGTGTTTTTAGTAATGTTACCTGCAAAATATCTTTCATCGTGAGACATGTTGATAGGGTGGTGTTTAGTTACCACATCCAGCAGGTTGACAGCTCCTCTAAGGGGGCTTCCAGGTCTGGAGCTGGGGGCTTCGTCTCCTTTCTTCAGCATCCCCCTCCAGTTCCCTGTGCCGTCCTGCTCCCCCTGGGGCCCGGCTGACGGGGCCTGAGGAGCAAAAAAAAAAAACGATAAGAACAACAGACATCACCCAGGCCACCAACTTATGGTATGTAGCATAATGGCAGGTTCATATGCAATAATGCAAACACAGGGCAAACAGGCACAAACGATTATAAGCTCCCAAGACTGAGCAGAGTACAGCCAGTAATTCTCATCATTCTTCACAATGCTGCTCTGAGCAGAAATGCTAACATTAGCATGCTCATATTCTCACGACAACACTAGTGTAATGCTAAGGTACATCAACAATCTTTGTTTAGCGTTTCAAGCTAATGTTAGCCAATTAGCATTGAATACAGAGTAGCTAAGGCATCAGAGAGGTAAATGACGGTATATCAAAAGTTAAGGGGTTTAAGAGTTATTACAATTCATCCAGAGGGAAGAAATGCATGGCAGTCCCTTCAGTTGTTGAGAAATAAAAATTAAAAAACAGCTACATTTATGGTCTTGCAAGAGGGAAAATCAGAGGTTCACCAAGGCAAGTGGGTTTTGTCCTACTTGGCCACCATGAATGAGAAACATTTCATGGCAATCTATTTAATGAATAGCTGTGGAGATATTTCAGTCTGGAATAAAGCGTAGACTGATATTGCCATCCCTCTAATGAGCATAATATAGAAGAGAGACCCCTGGCCTGTTTTGGCATCGTGGCTGGTGTTCTCCCATTACAAAATGTTCTCTAGTTAAACCTAATAATCGTTTGAGAGAAAGTGTCATCATTGGAATCTAAATGATTGGGTTATGGCCCAAAATGTGTTTTGTGAGGTCGGTAGATGTTTGTGTCAATAATGAAGAGAAAATCCCTGCAGACGTTTTGTGAGACATCACGTTCATGAGAAAGGGATGGACGAACAACACAACGCCTCCGGCCGCAGCAGAGGAGGCGATTAAAGGTTAAGAGGAGGAAACAAAAGGAGAGGAAGGCATTTTCTGTCAGACAGGTGGAGCAGCTTTGGGGACACGCACTCTGCAGGAACACAGCAGTGGTTAGAGCACACAGGCTGAGGGGGGAAACACAGCGCACAGCACACAGAGCAGAGTGCATGCCAGCAGCAGCCCATGCTCATCCATCCATGCTCCACCAGCGAGCTGCGCCCACCTCGGCCCCCTCCATGTCTGCTCCACCCGCAGGAGGCTCGCCAGCCGGGCCCCTGCCAGCAGACTAGCAGGAAGAAGAGAGCAGGAGAGGAGAGAGAGAGAGGAAAGAAGCGATGAGGAGAAGTGGAGAGAGGAGAGGAGGCTGGCAGTGGAAAGCCTCTCTGAGGGAGATGTGGGATGAAATAGCTCAGTGGAAACTATCTGAGGCATCGGGATCACAGGTCCTCATCCTGTGATTAACACCGCACTAGTCCCATTTAACTCAAGTATTAGACCAGCTGAGCTGCTGATAAATGATAAAATAAGGATGTTTCTTTTACCTTGTCCCTGGGCACTGCAGAGGGCAGCTCTCTCATCCTGTTTCTCCTTTCCTCCTAAAAAGCACATGTTGCAAATTATTATTATTATTAAGTCATTCTAAATCTTAAAGAAAAGTTATTCTGATTATTCTGCTCCTTCCAAAAAATATATTTGTGTGTACCCATCTGCTATTTTTAAACCTTTGATGTTTGTCTATGATTTCCTAAGTATCCACAATGACCTACAATAACCTTTCCCACAGTCCTTTGGAGGAAAAGAAAGGCCTGTAATAATTCAACTCTGAAATGTAAATTTGAATTTAGAGAAATGTAGAAACCAAATTATAATATGAACTATTATAATTGAAACAATTTGCACTAAGGAATTTAAATCAAGATAACATTTGAATTCTCAAAGTATATTTTGTTGACTTTTTTAATTTGGTAAATGTTTTATTAATGAATGAATACAAGCTACTTTAATTCTACTGACTACCTTTTTAACATTGTCTGTAACATTTTCAAAATAGTTGAAATCAGGTTTCAGAAACGTTGTCGGAAAAGGCAGAAGGTCGACTTTTTTGCTATAATTGTAGTTGGGTTTGTTTATTTTGCTTACATGCACACTATTGCTTTTTAAATATACCTACAAATATTGACATAGAACTCAAGGCCTAAAAATAACACCATGTTTCCACCTCTCCTCTCCTCTTCATTAAGAAAAAAGATGGTGTATGTTGGAGGGTTTGGTTGAGTACCCACCTCTATGTTGTTGTTCATGATCCCACAGGCGTCTGCAAAGTCTGGGTGTTTGGTGTTGATGTAGGCCAGCTCTATGGCCACCAGGTTATGAACCTGAGAGAGAAGAGAGGAGTCGGGAGTTATTCAGCGTCTCATGAAACTCTGCAGCTGACAGAAAGATGAAGGTGATGCTACCATGTCGTTGGTGATGGGCAGCCTCTTCCTCAGGAGGGAGGTGACGACTTCCACTATGGCCTCGTGCAGCTTCGGAAACCTCTGCAGCTCCTGGAGGATGAGACATGATATGAGAGGGTGTGTGTGTGTGTGTGTGTGTGTGTGTGTGTGTGTGTGTGTGTGTGTGTGTGTGTGTGTGTGTGTGTGTGTGTGTGTGTGTGTGTGTGTGTGAGGAGCGTGTGTGTGTGTGAGGAGCAGAGCTGCTGACCTGGGTGCTATAGTTGCTGCAGTGCTGGATGATCCTCTGCATCTCCTCGTGGACCAGCTCCACGCAGCGCAGGCTGGGCTCCTCCAGACGCTTCACCTGCTTCTTCACCAGCAGCTCGAAGGAGATCTCCGGCACAAACAGGGATGGACGCGGGCCCTGGGTAAGGGGGGGGGGGGGGCTCAGGTTAGCTAGAAAGGAGAAGTAATTTATTATGCCCCATATATCTGAGGACTTTTAATTGAACTATATCTTACACTGCAGTGTAACTTTTAATCATGTATTTTATACCTGTGTTTTTCTACATTAGCTTTTTTCATGTATATTTTATGCTCTTTGCTTTTTAATGACTGTTTTTAAATCCCATTCTATAATGAGATTCTGCTGCACTATTTCTTAATGCTCTTAATGTTTTCATTTTTGTAAAGCACTTTTAATTGAATTGTGTTGAAAGCCATATAAATAAATGTGCCTTGCCTAGAGCAACTTGTGTAAAGCTTCGCTATGTGCTTCCTTCACTAATGAACAGTTATGGGATAGCGCAGCATGCTCACTGTTGCGTTCCTGATGGCGGTCAGGATGTCGATGGTGCCGAGTCCTCCCAGAGGATCCACCGACTCCAATGTCCGGCCAAAAGTCTCATGGAATATGTAACAAATCCTGGCTCCGCCGCACCTGAAAAATATCAGCGGGGGGGGGGTGTAAGCTGTGATGTGAACCCCACGGCCTCCTCTCCTGTCAGCTCTTCCTCTGTGCGTGCCTCAACTCATAAGCTGAATCATATTAAATGATTAAACCAATGCAGTTGTTTTGCACGTTGCTTCCCCCCACTCTGCTGGATTCACAGCGCCCCCCAGTGGCCGAGCGGAGGTACTCACAGCTCGGCCGTCTCGATGTACTTGGCCGTGCCCTCGATGGTGTTGCAGTACTCCGCGGCGAACTTGGTGATGAGCTGCAGCAGCGTGGAGCTCTGGTCCTCCACCGGCTCCCCGTAGCTGCTCAGCAGGGACTGGTACTGGGAGGCCAGCACGTTGATCCGGGCCTTCAGCTCGGGGAGGCAGTCTCTGATGTGATGCATCAGCAACCTGACGGGAAGGAGGAGGGCAGACGCTTCAGGAACTCTGTCAAATTATATTCTGAGCTGTGATTGGTCAAGCTAAACGAATGAAAGACAATTTCGCAGAGGGAACGCCAACATAACTTAGAACGACCGCCCGAGGAGATCAGGGCAAACTGTCTGCTCTTTTAAATTTCTTTAATGTGTTTTTATTTGTGTTTTTTTACTTCTGTTTGTCTTACTTTCTGTTTTATTTAATGTTTATTATTTAAATGTTGTTTTTATTATTATGTGAATGCACTCTGTAACTCTGTTTGAAAGGGGCTAAATAATTAAATCAAATCAAAGTAGAAAGGACATTTTTCTCTATGAAATTCCATCTAGTTTATCATATTGGAAAGAAGGCAGACATTTCTCCAAGCCACGGCAACTCACACTTACCGATAAACTGATTTTTTTGGGGGGCTGAACTTTCCTAGTCCTCGTGAAATGTTATACAGCGTTTCTATATATCTGTTTCTTTATACACATGTACAATTTGTCTTAGTAATATTTGGACCTTTTTACCTGTTGAGGGTTCTGGCCAGGTATTTGGTTCCGTTCCTGCTGGCGAGAGACGGATATTTCTTCTGCAGGAAAGCATGTTCGTCTCGAATGGCGTCGGCCACAGACTTCTTATTGTTGATGTCCAGCTGGCTCCTGAATTTTTAAATACAATAACACGTCAACAAACAATCCTTTGCCACAAGTCTTAAGTTGCCTGATGTGTATCATCATATTGTCACTTATTCATTAAACTCAACCCAATGACTGGATTTAAATATTTTATAATATAGAAACATCCCACGCTGAATTCCTTTATCACTGTCAATCCAAAAAATATACATATTGACATCCAGCATTAAATATGCATTATAGATGACCTTACAGTCCCTTGTGTCTGTTATGAGTGGTGGGTTATATCAAAGTGTTTTCAGTAAGTAGTTTCCTGACCTGTTGACCACTCCAATGAGTCCCAGTTTCACAGGAATGACTCGGCCCATGAGCACGTCCATAGCGTCGGTGCCGGCGTCCATCAGGTCCAGCTTGGTCACCACAGCCAGGGTCCTCCTGCCTGGAGAGCAGAGGGGGGGCAGGATATTTAACATAGGTAAAAGCATTAATACTACAGTGTAGAAATATGAAGTAAAACCCTGCAGTAATTGTTTTGCTTAAGTAAAAGTACAAAAGTATTAGCATCAAAAGATACTTCCAAAACTAAAAGTATTCATTATGCAGAATTGGCTTTTTTTTTTACATTTCTTAAATTATATTACTGGATTATATGAGTGACACATTAATGTGTTCATCATTTAAATCTTGTAGATAGTAAAGGTTAAACTAACTTTAATGACTTTTTATAGGGGATCTTAATCCAAAAGTATTTATACTTTGTATTAATAATCTAAATCTGCAAAGTAACTAATAACTAATTTTGTCGAAGTTAATGTAGTGATAACAGAGAAGAAGCATAAAGTATTATAAAATGGAAATAATCAAGTAAAGTACTACTGGAGAATTAAAGATCACATACATTTACAATACAATTAATTTAACATTTGCTGTTTTAGTCTCAATTAAAAATGGTAAAAAGTCAGCGATTAAGTTTTATTCACCCACCAAAAATGAGGTATTTATAAAAGCTTATAGTAATTTCTCCCTTCCAGCTTCCCTTACCGTCGGGGTCGACCTCGCGGGCGACCTTCAGAGCCTCCGAGGTGGCCATGTCGGTGTTGGCCGCAGAGACAGCCAGGATGATGCAGTTGGGGTTGGAGATGTGCTTCAGGATTAGATCTTTTATCTGAACCTCAATGTCATTAGGCTGATCACCCACGGGCACCTACAGGGGTCAATACCAATTAAGAAGAAAAGACACAGTAAATCTCAATTTGATGTATCACAAACAACAGCGGGGGGGATTTCTCAAATTAAGTCATGTTCAACCAGAGGAGGACAAAATCAGAGCCTGCTCACACTGTGGCAGCATGTGGTTAGGAAGCATCAAGACTCAGTTACTAAATATCAAATACACAGACTGTAGCATGGAAATGAACACCAGTGGTTATATCTGGTATATCTTGTAGTCGTTTTAGTGTTGGAGAACACATTTCCCCGGGGGTACGAGATGATTAAAGCCTTGTCACGGGGAGTAGGAAGTACAGCATGCGTTACCTTAGTGATGCCAGGCAGATCCACCAGCGTGAGGTTGACAACGTGAGGAGAGAATATCTTCAGATGAATGGGATCATCGCTGATCCCCTGCAGAGGGACAGGAAGAGAAGACGTGTTCTGAGTGTTTAAAAGCTCCATCACAGGGCATGTCAAAAGATTTTTTAAATGCTTTTTGGCAGACTTGGCCATTTTGGGTCAAATCTGATGATAGCATCGAGAGGTTTCATTTATTCATATTTTCATCTTTAGGTATCCACGATATATAGAAGTTGAGCAACCCAATTTATTTTTCCTACTGTTATATGATACCTGTTATATAATAAGGGCCTTGTTTTGTACTGAAAACAATCACTGTTTTTGTTTTCTTAAATGTACAGGACTCAACATCCATGAATGAGCCTTATATGCAAACTGAACTAACTTTAAGACACATTGTTTATAGATAATAATGGAGAGAGGAAAAATCTCCAGCTCCAAACGTTCTCCTCTCCTTTGTAGCGTCTTTGGTTAGCTTCTTTTTAGGAACATCCACCATCCACAAACAAATCCAGACACCGCTTCCATTCTCACAGCCCAGCTGCCACTCATTCACCCTAATCATCACCATAGCCCCCCCCCCCTCTCTCTTCCTCTACCCATGAAAGGCAGACTGATTTCCCTCTGCAGCCCCAGCACTGCCCTCAATAGGCGCTGCTCCTTATTGCAGGGTGAAAGTGACATATACCTCATGCTTGATGTATATGTAGGTTACATGTGTAATACATTTGTTTCCCCATCAACAGTACTGACTGCGGTTGAGACACCAACATTTCGGGTTCCTTATTTAACAGTATAGATGTAAAGCCTTCTCACCTTATTAGTCCCCGATATCCGCTCCGTCTCATTTTCTATTTCTTGCCTGATTTCATCAAAATCTGTGAAGATCTGCAAAAGGAAAAAAATAAAGTAAAATGCATAAATAGAACCAAAGGTAAAGAGAACTTATTAAATATTGTGCATCATAAAAATACATACCTGATTTTTTGTGTGCAGAAATTTGCCCCACTCTTCACCTTCTCTACCTATGAGAGAATAACACCGTATGTGTTACAGTTGTAGCGTAGAATTCTCTTCGCTATAACAACACCAAAGACAACTACTAAGGCTAAGAAAGCACGGCTAACAGAAGCAATGGACACCTTACAGTGATTAGGTTGGTGACTAAAGCAGCTGGAAATACAACTGTAGCTTAGAAAAGGAGGGGGCGGCACTAAGAAGCTAATCCAGGTTATTTGGAATAAACCTGTACAATGCACCTTTGTAAAGGCACAGTGCTTTTTTTCACTCTCTGGCATCTGCAAATGATAAGAAACACAAATCACAAAAACAGAACTTTAAAACCTGCAAATGATATAACTTAAACAAACTTGACACAAAAAAACCAAATGGCTTGTTCCTGGAAGCAAAATCAAAAGACAATGTGTGACTATGGTCCTTGGTCTAAGACACTGCTGACAGAGGGATTTCAGGGCTTACCGCCATCTTCATGTTTCCTGGCATCTCCAGGTTCTACATGGACCAGTTGGAGGATGAGAGGCCGCCTGGTGACGACGCCGGTCCCCCGAGGAAGAAGGTCCCGGCCCACCAGGCTCTCCAGCACCGAGCTCTTACCACTGCTCTGTAGACAGAAAACAGATACACACAGGTTAGATGAATAATGAACCAATGACAACTTCTCCTTCAGATTTAACACACCACTATAGCCCTGATATAGAATAGATAGAATTGGAGGGATGAAACCCTCTTTAATAGTCACACATGCAGAGCACACAGCACACACAGTGACATTTGTTCTCTGCATTTAACCCATGATACAAGGGCTACAGCCACAACACCTAAATGCACCTGTTTTTAATACAGATAATAACCTGGTGTTGGCTAACAGGGTTGTGGATGAGGCTCTAAAAATAGCACTGATTAAATATGATTAAAATAGATTTCTGCCAGTGCACACTTTGCAAATGAATAAATACAGTCATCATGCATATGTCGACAAAGGCCTCAATATATTTACTGCTCTGTTAACTATTGCTCTAAAAATTACAATATCTCTTGTAATAATGTTATATTTAACTGTGCATGCATTATGGTATAGCATGGTTCTCTTGCTAGCATGCACACAGTCATTTTTACCTGAGTCCCTACAACTGCTATCTGCGGCAGCTGTATGATATCCGCCCCCACTGTGTTGAAAACATCTTGCAGCTTGTTTATTACGGGAATAAGAGCCTCCATGCTCGAGGTTTATGAGTACAATTAATAAACCTAGCTAATTTCGTGATGGAGCCAAAGTCATTCAATGTCCCACTGACACCACCATTGCAGCAACACCCACTGGAATATAGCTGTTGGGAGTTGTAGTTCTTTAATAGGCACGAGCTACAGCTCAGACCGAGGAAAAGACTACAGCACTTGTTCGCTGTAAAAATAACGCGATAGTTTATTTTTTCGCGCATGCGTACACGTCTTGTTTATAACGGGCTATCTTCGTTAGCCAAGTAGATTGGATGATTTCGTCCGTCTAAATTGTAACTCACTGCCTTCTTTTGAGTCAGTATTTCGTTCTACTGCTGCCAAACCTTCGTTATTCCAACATGCTACAGTTCCTGGTGAGTTTAACTAACGTTGTAATGCATGACAGTCATTAACATTTACAAGGACGCGAAACTAGGCAAGCTAACGTGATAGCATAACTTGCTGTCAAAACTCTTGACAGTTGTAATGAACACCTCTCTACTGTAACGTTTGTGAATAGTGACAAATGAAAAATAGGCGTCATTTACCATCAGTTTAGTTAAACGTGCAATACAAGTCAGTCACTTTAATTGACCTCAATCTGTAATCATGAAATGCTACTTTATCAGTAAGTCGGACATGTTGGCCTCACATGACTTTTGCTCCTTGTCTTTCAGGCTGGCTTTACCTTGGGAAATGTCGTCGGGATGTACCTGGCTCAAAACTATGATGTAAGTTTTTTAGCGACGGTTTCCGACACATAGACTATACTTGTGCGGGCCGCCCAGGTATATTAACGGCCGCCCAAGTATATTTCGCGACCCATTTAGTTAATAATTGTATTTATTTATTGTATTCGTCCGTGACCACGACGCCATCTGCGATCGATTAACTTGTGGACAATGATCCCTCGCTCTACGCCTCCTGTACCCAGTCCCGTACTGGCCATCAGGAGGACCGGGGGGTTTCCCGATGGCCTGGCCTGTTAAGTGGTCTGCCTCACACAGGGTGACTGGCTGTCTACATGATGTGGTCTGCCTCACACAGGGTGACTGGCTGTCCACATGATGTGGTCTGCCTCACACAGGGTGACTGGCTGTCTACATGATGTGGTCTGCCTCACACAGGGTGACTGGCTGTCTACATGATGTGGTCTGCCTCACACAGGGTGACTGGCTGTCTACATGATGTGGTCTGCCTCACACAGGGTGACTGGCTGTCTACATGATGTGGTCTGCCTCACACAGGGTGACTGGCTGTCTACATGATGTGGCCTGCCTCACACAGGGTGACTGGCTGTCTACATGATGTGGTCTGCCTCACACAGGGTGACTGGCTGTCTACATGATGTGGTCTGCCTCACACAGGTGACTGGCTGTCTACATGATGTGGTCTGCCTCACACAGGGTGACTGGCTGTCTACATGATGTGGTCTGCCTCACACAGGGTGACTGGCTGTCTACATGATGTGGTCTGCCTCACACAGGGTGACTGGCTGTCTACATGATGTGGCCTGCCGACATGGCCACTGTCATACAGATCATAAATCAAAGCCCTTGATTGGTCTCTGTGTGTCATTCAGGCTCGGGATAACCTCAGCTCAGGTGAGGTAAAGGAGTGTTTAGATAGTTAACTTAGTCTAAGTTCACAGTGGGTCTCAAACGGTTTGGTCACCATTTATGTAAACACATATTTCCATTTGAGGGTGTCAGTGTTTTTTCATATTGGATATGTTATTGGTTATGGCCCTGATTTTATGATTATTGAATTGTATACAGTTCTGTTTCATATAGGTGTTCCCATATATCTAGTCTCTTTATTTGCCCCTCAAAGTGCACCAGATTGATGCATTTAACAAATCTTACCGGGGGAGCATGCCCCCGGACCCCCCTAGAGGATTTGAGGTCCACCCCCACTTAAAATCACATGGATAGGTTCCTAAATACATTTACCTTTTTTTTAAAAATAGTAACCCACGGCCATATGTTTATTTGTGGGTAGTAGATTTAAACTATAGGGCTATCACTATGGGCCCTGCCTGTACCTGTTCGCTCTGCCATCGTGTGAAGAGTCTGCTAACAAGCGACCAACAGAAAGGTTAATGTTATGCACATCACCTCAACAACCCCCCCCCCCCCCCCCCCCCCCCCCCCCCCCCCCTCTGCTACCACCACTCCCCCAAGTATATTTCAAATCTGTGGGAAACACTGAGCGTATTTACCTATTTTGAGTAAGTGAAGTAATCTGCTTGTCACACTGACCCCCCTCTACCGGACAAAGCCAGGTAGTCGGACAGGTGCTGCAGAAGGTCGTCATTTTAATTGGTAATTTAAAACTAGTTGATACCAAGTCAGTCCTGCAATACATCTTAGTTTTATAAAAGGTAACCATTTTGAGTTATGTTGATGCTGTTTTAGATATGTTGATTTAACTTTGACCAAAAGTATGGTCATCCTCATATAGGACACACATAATTAGAAACATCTTTCTATATAATAATAACTGACCACTATTACCTTCAAATTTGGCAAGGTGTACCTAAATCACTGACATCTAAATATGTGCATTAGATTGGATTGACCTTACTGCTTGTTCCTTTCTAGGTCCCCAACATAGCCAAGAAAATTGAGGCTTTTAAGAAAGACGTGGAGGCCAAGAAGAAGCCCCCAGAGTGAGCATCCGGACCATGATGCAAAGCAAGCAGATGCAACCCTGGAGAGAAACTATTTATTTGACATGGCTATGTTACAATGAGTACATTTGATAATGTAAAATGTATATGAGAATATTAACAGTGCCTGGAACCACACTTATTTCTAACCTTAGTTTTATAGGCATGTTCTCATTGTAGCCTATTTTTATAAGAAATTGTACAAAAACTGGATTTAAAGAATATAACAACTGACTGGTGGGAACACTTTGGGTCCAGTATGGCACTGTTGCCTTTTCTATGATGCACTCTGGTGTGATAACTTGCACATAACATTCATTATATTCACATTAGGTGTACACAATGTTCTTTAAAGGGAATTGTAATAAAGCATTCAGTTGTTCTCTTCTGTTGTATTCCACATAATCAAAAGGTTTTCCTTGACAAGCTTCTGGTGTAAAAAAGAACTGCCAAATCTTGACATTCGTGAATCTGAATTATTCAGCTTACAATAAAGTTGCTGTTAAGAAGTGTTTGCCTCGTGAATGAAGTAAAGTTCGATTGGCACATTTCTGTTTTTTGGAAAAAGACAATACATACATTTTTAAATCTGCTTTGCACTGGTTCTAGCACCAAGTACCTGGTACACATGGGTTGTCAATAAAAGTGTACACAAGATGGCACCATTAATGTTACACATTTTAGGCAAATATTTAGAATATTCATTATATTTGGCAAAAGAATATATAATAATTTACTTTTTCTTCTTGCGCTTTGTTCTCTTCTTATTTGAATTTGGCCATCCAAAGCCTCTGAAGTGCAGACAGTCCATTGCATTGTGGGAAATGTAGTAGACGTTCTCCATGGCTGCTGGGCTGAGGAGGTCCACCTCTGTCTTGGTGGATTTGGCACTGGGCGACCTCTTTTTGGGTGTTTTTGGACCCCTAGTTTTCTTGGCAGGCCGAGAACTTTGAGACCTGGATTTGGTTGGCTTGATAAAAGATACAAGTGTCGGTTTACTAAAAACTGGTTCCTGTACTTACTTTATTGAATAGTTTAAAATCACAAGTAAATATTGCATTTTCTTTACCATGGTAAAAGAAGTCAAGGTCACTTCAAATGTGGTGAGAGATTATTCACCCATCTGTAAAATGACATGCATACAGAGGAATGCAACAATTAATAGTTGATCATTTTTCTTTCAGATAGACAAGATGATTTAATCGCTATCTCGCTTCAATGCTTGAAATTGTCAAGTTAAATAAATAAGCGTATACCTTACCAGTTCTGGACTCGGCACGGCTGTAAGTGGCATCTGAATGGCTTCAACTGGGACAATGAGACCCTATTTGTGTATGCCTTGTTGTCGTAGAGACGGATCAGAATCACTGATGAATGTAGGGGTTGGCTTCAACAAGGTTGTAAATTCTTTAGTTGCATCCAAGTTACCGCTAGGCTAAAAAACAACACCAAGCTAACCATAGATTAGTGCAGAAGACAAAAGCTAAATGCTGGGGAAATCATTTGTTCAATAAGAGCCCACAGACAGCTATCTTTGAATGTTTTTAATTGTGATAGTTGAATTTGTCACTTTAGATAATAGGCTTTCAAATTCTTTGGATATCCTCACCAAAGGTTTCTGTTTTTAAAAGCCCTTGCATTCACTTTGTGAAAGTGTAGTTTTGACATCACTGTAACATCTAGGTACATTCAGTGAATGTAAACCAGTGGAATACCATGCAGAAGATCTTGGATTCTCTCAATCATGCAATACAAATAAATATTATTACCATAACAAGTATGCAGTCATTGTGATTATAAGAAATCCAATATGGACCCAAGAAACTTGTCAGTTGTGAGCGAGACACACACAACCCCAAAATAAAAATGCGCTGTACACAAATTATATCTGACATCATGTTTATCAATCAACCGTGTGCCGATCTACTGCACATACCGCAGTAAGGGCTTTATCCAAGCAATAATGATTTGTTGTGGAGGTTTGTGGATCATCTGCATAGAGCCATATTTTTCTTTAAAAGGCAATTTATGGTTCAAAAAGCCTCCATTGCAGCAACACAACAGCTTTGTTTTCATGTAAACTGATACTTAGAAGTACTTCAATAACAAGTCAAGTTCAGCATAAGCATTGCTGATCCGTGTGTGATGAATACAAAAAAAAGTTAACCAGTGTCAGGGTTTTATTGACCCGACATCCTTAATGGATGGTGTTTCAAATTGGTGGGAGTGATGCAGGAGCACAAAGACCGTTATACTGAAGAGCTTCGTACGTTGAGGTCATTGAAAGGTGGAGCTACTGTGTGGTGACGAGCTGGACGATCATGCCGATGATGCGGGAGCCGCGGGGACACGTGCACAGGTCCATGCTGGGGCTCCTGATCTTGTCCTCCAGTAGCTGGTCTAGCTCCCAGCGCAGCTCCTTCACCAGCTCAGCCACCTGCGCAACACACATGGGGGAAGTTAGCTTCTGCGACACTCGCATTTCGGGTCGATTGTGATATATAAAGGGAAACCGGCGTAGGAAGTGCCGTACGCACTTTCCTCACCGGTACGCAATGTTTTGTGAATCGGAACATTTCTGTACCTATTTTTTTTTTTTTTTACTACGTAAGCAACCTTCCCACGTGAATCCTACGCACGGCGTTATAAATGAGGCCCCTGGGGCGCACTTCATCAGGTGCCGGTGTGAAGTTTATTTAAAGTTAAACCAATAGAGAGGACCGTAAAGCGCAGAGAACTGGAGTTACTTCCAGTTATTAATTTGTATATTGCTCATGCATTTATTTATCATAATTTAACTCATATATATCTGTTTATTTCAACTTTACCTCTTTTTATCACTATAAATACAGAAAATGTAACATTACACAAATACTTTTTTTATAATGCTTATTAATACAATTGTATGAGATAACATAGCGCATTGCTTTCTTTATACTCCTTGTAAAGCCCTCTTACATATTTAAGGCATATTAAATAACGTTTCTGAAGTTTGGGCCATTTTAATTGGCTGAGTTAGAGTTACATCAAGTTACCATTTACATTATTCATCATTAATAAAAACATATCGTAATTTAACTTATGTGTTTGTAATGTCTTTTTTTTCAATTTCACATCTCTGTTCTACCCTATGAAAACAGATAATATTAATATTATGCTTATTATTACTATTTCATGTGACAACATATTGATTAGTGCATTGTTTTCACCATTGTCCTCAAAATGTCACTTTGCTATTCAATTCCAAATAACAAAGATGATTACAATGTCACTTTTGAGGATATGTGCAAAGAAAGAGCTTTGTAACCTGTGTATCCTTGTGACTATTATTATGTTGTTGTTTTGTTTCCCATTGTAAAGCGTCCTTGGGTCTCTTGAAAAGCGCTATAAAAATAAAAAATGTAATTATTTGTGCATATTAACCTAAACTATTACATCTGTTTACTGTTCTTCCTGACCTGATGAGAAGAGGCGGCAAATCGGATCCACCCGTCGTCGAGGGAGATGACAAACTCTCCCTTGTGCAGCTCCATGTGGACCTGCCCGCCTCCGAACAGCACCAGCGGGTACACAGACACCATGCTGCAGTCCCTGATGAAGACTCGGCTTGTCTTCACCTTCTCGTGGTAAACCAGGTACGGGCTGTTGTAGTGGCGAACCTGCGGCACAAAGAAGGGTTTCAACAGGCCGGCCACTCTACCTAGCTGCTGAATACTATACGTCGTTTCTTTTCATCTCACTGCGTAGTTGACAGACGACGGGTGGATGTGGACGGCGCCGTCGTTCTTCGTCATGAAGCGGAGCTCGTGGGCTTTGGGCTGCATCATCATCGCTCCTTTGCTCGTCATCTTGTAACTCCCCTGAGGAGATCGTACCTGCAACAAAGAGTTAAAGAGTGTGAAACCAAGTGTGTATAATAGGAAGGGGATCGTTTTGTAATGTTCAACACTTTCCTCAGATTGTTATTCCAAAGGACAGAATGAATACAGACCTGGACCACATTGGGATAGAGCGCAGCACAGAGCATGGCGGACATCAGCTTGATGTTGTCCGAGTTCAAGTTAGCCTGAAAAGGAATGATATATACCGTTATACATTTATTACATTCTCTTTAAGACTACGATTGTGGAGTAATACATAGTATATGTTTGCTTAAAGGCAGATTAAAAAGAAATATGTTGTCCTATTCTATTTTAAATTCTGCAATGATATTTTAATGTTTATTTGAACAACACATAAAACCCTGTGTGTTACCTCGTGGCCGGTGGCCTCCAGAACGCCATCAGTGCCCTTAGAGCTCATGCGCTCGATAACCCTGGCCCTCAGTCCCTCCTTGATGAAGCCGATGTCAGACAGCAGCTCAGCAAACTGCCTCTTCAGACTGGCGATCTCCTGCACAGGTCATAACAGACATGTTTTTAAGAAATGTATGATTTGGGGAAGTTACGATTGTAGAAGAGGCGCTTTGGACAGCACTGCCTCACCTGTAGGCCTCGTGAAGACAGGAAGTTCTCCCTGCAGTAGAGGAAGCCGGCCTGGTGGCCATTCTTAGCTGCGCAGCACCATCCCTGCAAGAGAAGGGTAGTCCATCACATCAATCATTATATCATTTATAGAAGCTCGGATAAAGGGATGGCTCGATCTTTTTCATGTCCAATTCTGATACTTTTGACACCGATTCCATTCAATTATAGTCTTTCGCCCTCTCTTAAACTTGTCACTAATACATTTGTATGGATGCACTTTGCTTAACACAACATTATTCTGTCATTCTGCTAGGAGTCAGTACCTTGTATGCCTGTACCAGAGCTAGATGGTCACTACTCGCCACGGCAAAGGCCACTTTCTTCTCATTGGCTTCTTCTCGCTTATCCCATGGAGACACCTGGAACACAGACACAGGACCAGATAGAGAAAGTATTTTTAATTAGAAACATAAGGTGTCACAAAAATCAAGTAGTTAGTTATGGATAATAAATCTGAATTATGATGCAAGCAGTTTCTTACAAAGGGCGATTTGAAGGCCAGACTGGCAGCGATAGTGAGTGCAGGGTCGAGGCAGCGGAAGATGGCGCCGAACAGCATGAGTTTCCCGATGCGCACGTCGACGGGCAGGCAGGCCAGGTGGTAGCCCAGCGGGGTCAGTTTCTCATCGTCAGTGAGGGCCCCGAGGTCCCGCAGGCGCTGCTTGGCTGCGTCTAAGCTCTCCATAGCCGGGGGCTCGATGAGCCGAGTGAAGACGGACTCCAGCATCCGATCAGCAAACAAGTCCAGGATTTTGATTCTGTTAAGAAGGGGGAATGGTAAATACTAGTATGGGGAATTCATGTTTTTAATATTCTAAAATCTGACATTGTGCTGGAGGTAAGGCCTCTCTGGATAGAAGACCCCCTCTCTTTTGTGAAGGCCATTTTTAATTAGCATTTACAGAGGAGGTTGGCATTGTGCAAAGAGCAAACAGATGGATGTACCGGAGGCAGAGCTGCTCTAGAGGCACTCTCTGGATCTCAGGCAGCTGCTGCTCTGCCAGCTGGTGTTGGAAGCAGTGGCTGGTGAAGAGGTGGAAGCAGACCCCCGAGGCCACGCGCCCCGCTCGACCCTTCCTCTGCAGAGCGTTGGCCCGAGACACCCACGAGTCCTCCAGGCTCTCCATGCTTTTAGTGGCATCGTATCTGAAAAAAATTAAAAACAGAAATGAGAAAATTCTACAATACTCGATCCACATCAGATCACATCTAAAGACAGAATGTAAAAACATTTACATACAGTTCATCTAAAGAGGTAAACTGATGTCTATTCACTTTAGCCAAACTTGAGGCCGTTACCTCTTCTCCTTCATCTTGCCGGAGTCGATGACATATACCACGTCGTCAATGGTTACCGAGGTCTCAGCGATGTTGGTGGAGATGATAATTTTCGTGACTCCCTCTGGGGGTCGGCGGAAAACTGCCTGCTGCTCCTCATTGGACAAGGTTGAGTGGAGTGGGTACACTTCACATCTATCAATGAGAAATACATCCACATTAGTTAGTACCCTTTGATTACTAAAGTGTTTACCCACTAACTGAGACCATTTGATCAAACCGTTTCTTCCTGAACTCTGGAGGCACAACATACAATTAGAAACCTGAAAATAAGCACAATACAGACACAAAGGATCTACTGTTTTCACTTCTATTGTGAACTGGGTCTCTCAATATTGTAAAGGCTGATTATTACTTCTTTTACCCGTTTGGTAAGGATGTTGTCCAACTTAAATGAGGACGATGTTAATCCCTAGTATACAAGCATTTATTAAAATCAGGATTGTGTGTCTATTTTAAATTTGTATAGCTATCAAGAAATTCAGGTTTGGCTCTTAAAGTAAAAAAAAAAAGAAAATGGCAGAGTGGGGAATATGAACAGCGATAAATAACAGGAATGAGGTTGCTGCAAGTATGCAGGGTTTTGGACACAGACCTGGATTTGCCCCTGTTGTTGAACATTCTGTTGGACTTGAGCTGCTCGTACAGCGTCTTGATCTCAGCCAGGCCTGGCAAAAACACTAGCACTGCACCTGGAGGCAGAACAGAATGCTACAGTTTTCACACTCCAACTCTCAAAGAGTCTTGAAATCTCCTCGACTATAATAAGTACTCATGAGTGTTTCTTACCTGGAGGGTAGTTGTGATTTCCATCTACAATCCACTCCAGCAGGCTCTCCACCAGGTCCATGTTGATCTTGTCCAGGTCCATCGCAGCAATATTCTTCAGTACAGACTTCTTAGTGTCTGCAAAAACAAAACACAATGTGACATTCATAACAGGCGGCAGCAGCAGCTTATTTAAGTTGAAGAACCTTTAAAACAGATCCGTTCATGATGCTAGTTCTAAACTTACCTTTGAATCGGACCGTGAGATCCTGCAGGCTGAGCTGCTGGTCTGGAATGGAGTCTTTGACAGTGTCCTTCTTTTGGAAAGACATGTAGTTCCACATGTCGTCGCCCAAGTCGTCCACCTTGTCCCGAGGCTCTGATTTCCCTCCTCGTCCACCTGTGGAAGACGAATTCTGTTTCCCTGAGCGCATGAACGGGCTGCCATCCTCAATGACATAGCTGTTAGAACAAATAAAATTGGCTTGAGTTTCCAGGAGACCTTAAGTTGAACCCATCCTTTAACAGAGTTGGATCAAATATTTGTTGGGACGAAGCTGCATGTACTTACCCAGATTTAGCAAGAGCATCTTCAAGGAAAAACTGGTCGACGGGGAAGGTACGACCTGAAAAGAGAGAAACGTTGAGAAAAGAAACAACCAATGGAATGAGGTGTCCTATTTGAACATGTATTCTGAAACAGACACCAGAGCTGGGTTACTACCTGGTATGTGCACTGTGGGACAGTTGAAGAAATACTCAGAGAAGAGGTTGGCATTAAGTGTGGCGCTCATCAGAATGATCTTCAGGTCTGGCCTCTGCATGATCAGGTCTTTTAAAACCAACAGCAGGAAGTCACTGACAAAGAGAAGAGGAAATAGAGACCAAGCAAACCGGTTACAGAGGAGTCAATATGTGACCTGCTCCATCGAAATCACATTCGCATTGACCCCAAGACACATTTTGAGTTGTATACTGTTGGAAAGAGGAGATTCCTAGCTGTCTAATGATATCAGGATTGTTTTTGTACTGCAAATATTAAGCTAAATATGTCACATTATATAATGACTGTCACCGAGTCGTCATTTTGAGAAAAAGGCCTTCAAAGTTTTCTCTTCTCTGGAATCCATCGATCTGATTGGTTATCAGCGGAGCAAATTATCAAAATAGTACGGAGGGAAGATATTTTCGTTTGGATTAATGGTATGGGGGAAGCTCGCGAGTCTGTGTGTGTGTGTGTATACGTGTGTTTGTGTATTTTTGCGTTTGTGTGTATTGTGTTTGTTTCCCGGGGAGAACACTCACGAGAAACACCGGCTGTTGTTATGCCTGCTGTGACGTTAAGTTACTCCGTTCTCCGCTTGTAATTATGCCGAAGCTTCAAAGCTGTATTTATCATCTGAATTTGCCCAAACAAGTTTAATATTCTGAAAGCCAAGACTTTGTTTATTTGAAATCAGATGAAAACAAACTGTAACGGACCCTGCCGTGTTATCTATGATTACTCTACGCCTTACATTCATAATGTCAGCCGGAGGGAGAGGGGCGGCGCTGCGGAACAGCAGAGTGCGAGGGAGAACTGTCTTCTTCCCTTTACAAGCTTCAAACATGTATTTATCGTGTGATTTTGGAAATAAAAGTTTCATATTCTGAAAGCCAAGACTTTGTTTATTTAAAATCAAACAAAACACCTGAACAACTATTTTTTTACACAAATCCACGTTTATTTTGAAATGAGCCGTTACGACTTCCGACTGATTCCGATAGAGCGGGTCACATATTATTTGCGACGGTTATGTATGAGATAAATGAAATTTAAAAAGATTTTAAGGGGAGACAATACAGGTTTTCAGAATTGTTATGTTCGAATATGCAAACGAGGCATTAATGTTACCTTTAGGTGTGTTTAAATAAACTGAAGTAACTCAAATGTGGGATTTGGAGGTTTTCTTTCCAGTCGACTGAAAGACAGCATGTAATGGAAGGAAAATAGCTGAAATATTCTAAATTAAAAGTGTTTGTCTGTAGTGCCTCCCCATAAGTGTCTGCTCAGATGCATTAGGAGGAGCGTGAAAGCCTACGTTCTGCACCATATGTGAGGGACTTGCATAATCTCACCTCTCCTCTGTTCGCTCGTGCACCTCATCCACAATGACGTGCGATACTCCTTTGAGGTCTGCCTCGCTCTCCAGTCTCCGCAGTAACACGCCGGTGGTGCAGTACAGCAGTCTGGTGGCAGCCGACTGAAAAAAGACAGACGCATAAAGCTACATAGAGCTAGGAATCATACGCAACACAGAAGTCCTGTCTGGAACCTTTGGCTAAAAATCGAGCATCAATTCAAATGTGGCCGTACCCGAACAGTCTCCAGGCGGATCTGGTAGCCCACAGAGTTGCCGAGATTCTCCGCTCGCTCCTGCGCCACTCTCTGGGCCACAGAGATGGCAGAGATTCGGCGTGGCTGAGTACAGATGATGTTGACCACCTGATCTGCCGGACCCCCTAAAGAGGCATCCAGAATGAACTGAGGGATCTGAGTGGTCTTACCACACCTGCAGAGAAGTTACAGAACAAAAACATTTAACAGTCACAGCAGGTGTATGAAGAGCTTCTTGATATTCACCAGTTATCAGCATCTTCATGGGGTTTTTAATTGATGTATTTTTAAGTATTTCACGTATGTACAACATGGAAGGAAAGGGTTGTTACTTAATCAAATATCATCATATTTTAAGGTTATACAATTTATTTTTAATGCACTAGTCAAAAAAGGGGTATTTTGCATGTATGCTTTAAGACTGGTGAAAAGCAAATATCCAAAAGAATTAATATTTCCACATCCTAGTATTATATTTGTTTGTAATAGCATTTTCCTGATCTGAGTCCTTGTGAATGGGAACAATTAACACCGAGACCCACCCAGTCATCCCGCTGACAACAAGCACCTGGCACCGCTCCAGCAGGTCCAAGATGTTTTCTTTTTCGTTCCAAGCGGGCAGTTTCCTCCTCTGCTCCAACATGGACCTGAAACGCCCCGATGACTGAGTGGACAGAGGGATGGAAGAACAGCCGTGAGTTATAAAACATACATCATGTTGGATAGAATACGTTGGTAAGATGAGTTGTCCTTTACCTGCTTCTTCTTAAACTCCCGGCACAGCTTGCCATTTTCTTTCTGCATGTTGTCTATCTTCATGTTGTGCTTATTCACCATCTTCTTCCTCAGGTTGACGTAACTCTCAGTCTCGACTGGAACATCCTCCTCATCTTCGTCGTCCTCGTCCTTCTCATCCAGCTCCTCTGCCTCCACTTTCTCTTTCACTTTAAAGACAGAGATAGCACTTCAACTCTTACACACATAACATATAATGCTGAGTATTATTTGGTGCAAAACATTTAGAATAAATAGGGGAAATCGTTTTGACTCACAATCAATGTGTCTCTGGTTGGTAGGTGGTGCTGTCCTCCTGCTGTTGGTACTACTGCTCCTGCTGTCCTCAGTAGCGTTGCTCCTCACGCTCTTACTCTTCGCTATGGGAAGAGAGGGTCGAGGAAGCACCAGCACAGGCGGAGGCGTGCTGTATTTGTGATGCTGGACAGCCAGCAGTTCCTTGATCGCAGATTCATCTTCACACATTGTGATCAGAGTGTAAACGACAGGTTCGTTGCTCTTTGCTGCGGCCAACGCTTCTTCGAACAATTTTTCCGTCACGCTGAGCCTCCCCGCGGCCCCTAAAGACACATCGGTGGTGCTGAAGGCGACTATTGGTGCCTGAAACGGGTAACGGTTTCCTTTGGGAAAACGCACCTCTAGTTCATACTCATTAGGGGAAAAGCTGTTGAAGCCAGGCTGGCTCGGGCCCTGAAAGTCTGGGGAGCCAGATCTCCCTTTAGTGGGGAGCTGGTGCTTGAACTTGCATTTGTCCCCAAAGCGACAGCCTTGCCCTTTCAAAAAGAACCGGCAGACATCTCGGATGTGAACAACTCCTTCACCACCTCGACCATGCCTGCCATTCTTGGCTGCGTTGTCAGAGAGGAATGAGAGGTCCAGGGTTACAGTCCACACTGTATTGGCAATGCGCTCGTTGAAGCGCTCACCGTAAATGGCAGCGAGAGCCAGAGCTTCCTCCTGCCTCTGGCTCAAACACTCATCCCTAGGCACCACTTCAAGACCATCAGGAGAAACAGCTTTCTGGCCGTAGCGCTCACTGAAAATCTGGAGGAGGAGCTTTTCCAGAGTGGACCCAAATTCCCCTCCACTAGCCTCCAATGCCTGCTTGCCACGCTCCCTGTCAAAGCCATACCTACAGAAAAGAACAATAAGAAAATAAATGTTTAGGGTTATTAGGAGTCAATCGTTTAGCTGTATCTGAACCCTTTTTCCTAATCTTCTCCAAAGTTAGGTTCTTAAGAGCCCAGCAGCAAAACACTGGCTTCAGATGAAAAGCAGGATAACAAATATGTGCACTACCTGCAGAGTTTTCCTATGGCGAATAAGGAGAGGATAGGTTCAGGGGTAGGCCGTTCCTCATCAGACGACTCGGTCAGATACACCGGGCTCTCTGCCTTCTCCACAGGCTCATCAGTAGTGGCCCAAAACTGGCCCTCGTCACGGTGGTCCAACTCATCAATTTCCTCTTCATCCTCTTCTTCTTCAGAATAATCTGAATCAGATTCACTGAGGCAGATAGAATGATATGATTACTTGTGGAATGGAAAAGGAAAGCTATCTATATAATTGATATATTTAGTAGAATGTACTTACTCGTATGGCTCATCAAAGTCCCGGGTCTGCAGATTCCGCAGCAGCTCCTTGAGTTGTTCTTGGTTCTCAGTAGTCATGAAGATCTTCTGCATGGGCATGGTGCTCATCTCCGGCCGGATGCTGTCATCTGGCTTTGGGCTTGTTCGTGTCCTCGCCAGGGACCTTGGGAGAGGCTTGCTGCTGCTTTTCCCACGATCTCTTCCTCGACCGCCATCCCTTCCGCCACCACTGCTTCCGCTACCACGACCGCCACCGCGGCCCCCACCACTGCTACCACCTCGGCCCCCGCCACCTCGGCCACCGCCACCTCGGCCACCGCCTCCGCCGCCCCGTCCTCTACCAGGTCTGGTCATTCAAGAGAAAGGGCGGAGAACAAGAGAGATTCGGGTGAAAAGGGGATTCAGCTGGAAATGAGCAAACTATGAGAAAGTTCAAATCTGATCATTAGTTCCTTCACTTGACATACCTGCTTGGACGAGAGGGTCCGGAATCAAGACTGAAATCATCACCGTCATCATAGACGCAAGCTCCTCCTTTACTTCCACCTCCACCGCCACCGCCACCTCCACCTCCACCGCCACCTCCACCTCCTCTTCCTCCTCCTCCTCCTCTTCCTCCTCCTCTTCCTCTTGGCTTGTTAAACTTCCCCCCTCCTCTGTTAGGCTGCCCACCTCTTCTCCTTGCATTCATTTCTCTGTCAAAACACATACATAAACACATCCATCACAGATGACATATTTGGAGCAATTTGCCTTAGAATTATCATCAACAAAACATTCTGGATTGCCTAAAATATACAGCTGTTACACATTGTACTCACGTTCTGTTATTGTCCTTTCATAGTAGCAAATAATCTGTGAAGAGAGACATAAAATGCATCGGTTGAGTAAAATCTTCTGGTATACAATAATCCTGGACGAGCCAGAGAGAGCTGCTAGTTGCGATACCGGGCAAAAATCTACTGCAGTGCACAGAGCAGCACATCGTTGTAGTCTGGGTGGCTCGTTGTGGCACTTTAGTTCAAGCGCGAGCAATGAGATGGTGACTGACACACAGCGCTGGTGGCTACAATTATGCAACCAAACGGAGCATACCGACTTAACAACCCAACAAAGGCAAAGTCCATTTACCGTCCAAGCCTGGCGGACTGACAACGTTCTTAGATAGCAAGTTATGAAAGGACAACATGTAGCTGGTATTAGCAATAACGTGGTTGTGTGTCATAGTGTGGCACGTCAGAAAGTAAAGTGCATCAAGCTTCCACTAGCTAACATGCTAACAAGCTAGCAAGCTCACTTCTGGTTTAACAAGCTAGCAAAGAGAAGCTTTCTCATTAGTCAAGACGGATGTATTTAATGCTAAAGAATATCTTCAACAATTTTATGTTTATTATACGGGATAAAACGCATACATACTTGAAAAAACTTTACTTTCATAACTAGTATGGACTAACCTGAGGCTGCTGTTTCGACCGGTTCCGACCACCGGTAGCCTGCTTCTCCTTCATTGGTCTAAAACTTAGAGGTCAAAGTGTTCTTCCGGTGTCCGGTGACAAGGAAATAAACAACAAAATATTATATTTTAATTAATATTTGGCGGTGGTTGGACTAAAATTAAAAGTTGAGTTTCCTATTCAGCTAAATTAAATTGTTATAACAATAGTAACACTGTTTATGAAACAACAGAGCTGTTAAGAAGCCTGTTATGTTCGGGATTTTGTAACTATGGCAACTGCAGTTACAAGCTAACACAGAAAACGGCGACAGGGAAATAAACAACAAAATATGATATATTAATTCATATCTGGAGGCGGTTTGACATGTTTTGGGGTGATAAAGTTAACTAATATAGCACAAACATTTTTTACTTTCCTCATCCCTTCGCAGCGTTTCCTGTCGAATCTGATAACATCTCTTATGTCTGGTGGGTTTGATTGTGAATAGTTTCTAATAACACAGACCCAGCACACACACATTTCCTTTTGTCTTGACAGTTTTTTGTCTTATGTTGTACTTTTTTTTAACTTTCAGACATTCAGGAAAGTGAAGATGTTAAAACTCAAGGTAAATATTATAGTTTCATACGTGCAAATTCTGCATCTATCAGTTAAGGTTCTTAAAGTAACTTTTTGTTTACAGGCGAAGGACCTATTAAAGTATCCTACATTTTTCCCAATGGGGACAAATATGGTGAGTAATAACTTATCCACTGATTCGGCAGATCCACATGTACAATACAGCTACATAGGTGTGTGTGCGTCTCTTCTCTTTTCCACAGAGGGGGAGTGCAGCAGGTGTGCAGGTGTTATGATGAGAAGCGGTACCGGTACACACACCTCCGCAGGGGGAATCATATACACAGGAGAGTGGCTGGAAGACAAAGTATGTATTTACTTATTTTGATGTCTGTTACGTGACTTGATGGTTGTATTTGCTATGCTTGAATGCAAACCCACCACATTTCCTAAATAGAGCAAAAATACATACGACTTGTGTGTGTGTCCCTTTGTGGTACTTGTGGGTCTCTTTGTGGTCATTTGGGGTCTCTTTGTTTTGTGTTTCTTTCTAGTTTTGTGACTTTTTGTGGTTCTTTTATGTCACTTTATTTTCATTTTGTTTCTCTATGTAGTGTGTGTCTACTTGTGGTCCATTTTTGTCACTTTGTATTCCTTTTGTGTCTCTTTGTAAGCGTTTGATAAGTATTTAGTTGTCTGTCGTTGTTACGTGTCCATTTTTGGTCATTTTGAGTCTCATTTATGCAGGGCCGTTTCTTCCTATAGGGCATAGGGCCCCCGCGGCCACTAGGGGGCCCCCAAGCTGAAAGTATTTTTTTTTTTTTTTTTTTTATTCATCCGAAAAACAAAAAAAGTGTAATTCATACACACAAAGATGAACAAAATTAGTAGAAGCGGGAGGGCTGAAGCATAGCTTGTGGAAAGTAGCCCTCCCGTGCATCATCCTAATACAGCGGCATTATTGCGTCAAAAACGTATAGAAATGAAGGAGTACAAAAAAATAAAGAAAACAGGAGAAAAGATTAAATAAAAGTTAGGGCAGGTAAACAATAAATGGATATATATATACGAAAACTAGATATAGGGTCATTTTCTGCACATGTCTATAGCAGTTTCAACTATCTTTTTTTGGAAATTTGCCAAACATGCACTTGGCAAATGAATAATAATAATATATGCATAATTGCATATAAACATTGTGAACACTTATTTTCAAGTGACTATTTTTACATTCATATGTTCACGCTGTGGTTTGGAACTGCTTTTGAATGTTATTAGGCATTTTGTTATGGAAAATGTTGTGCATAATCAGTACTGTTTTAAGCTCAACACATTTTAATAGATTGAGTTTTTTTAAATATGGGAGTTGTGTGTTCATATTTACCAACATCACAGACTATTCATAATACTTTTTTTTGGGATGTTATTATTTTTTGTAGATTTGTTGAGTAAGTGTTTCCCCATATTTCGGAGCAGTATTAAAGGTAAGGGAGAAATAGACTGTTATAAAGAGTATATTTTCTTCAAGAATGTTCTTAGTATGATACAAAATACCTATTGTTTTTGACAGTTTAGTCTGTACATAATTTATATAGTGCTTCCAATTGAGTTTTTCGTCAACAAGCAGTCCTAAAAATGTACATGCACCAACTTGTTCTATCTCTGTATTGCAAATCCGTATAATGCAGTCATTTCTACTCTCAGACTTTGTATTGAATAACATGTAATTTGTTTTGGCCACATTAAGGGATAATTTATTAACTGCAAACCAGTTACATAGTATTTTTAATTCTGCATTAACAATTTTAACAAGATCGCCAAGATTATGATGGGAGCAGAGAATTCAAAGTTCAGGTTCAGCCTCAATATATTTGGGGAGAATTAAAATGAGCCGTCTTTATTTGTAGACTGCCAAGCCCCCTCCTGTGAGTGTTCGGTGAAGCATTATATGCTTACAAATCCAATGTAGGACTAAACTGCAATGATAGCAAAGCTGTGGCTTGGGTTTTTGGGGTAATAAAGTCCAAATCATTGTTGGGCTGACAGCTGAGAAAATGCTGCATCTCTTGCATTTATTGACATAGAGGAGCCTTATTGTTTACCTTTTTAATATCATTTTTTGTAATTTTCAATTGCTTGGTTTTCGTGAAATTAGCCTGTTTTCCTATTAAAGTGTAACAGATTGATGCATCTCCACAGATCATCTTAAAGGCTTCGGAATCCCCCCCATTGTAGTTTAAAAAAACTGTCAAAACTAGGGCCCCCAAACAGCATCTTGCATAGGGCCCCCAAAAAGCTAGAAACGGCCCTGCTTTTATGCTTCCTGTGCCCAAGTTTACAATCCTCCTTGTTGGTACGTTTCTCTACGAGTGACATTTTGCAGTTGAAGACATTGGGGCCCTGACACTTTCGACCCCTAAGCCTGCGACTAATAGTCCAGTTCAGCATCCATGTCTGTGGTTAGTCACACATGAACACTCTCTTTCTCACAGATGCATGGCAGAGGGACCCTGAATCATCCCTCTGGAGCACTCTATGAAGGAGAATTCAAAGACAACATGTACCATGGCACGGGAAGATATACCTTTCCAGATGGCTCTACTTACAAGGGTCCCTTCAACAAGAACAGGTAAGAGGCACTTACACCTACTGTGTAATCCGTTAATTTGTTTCTAGAAAGGGCCATGTACAAATGATTGTTATCTTGCACTGTGTCTAATTTATAAGCAGTGGTTCGGGTTAGCCTGTTTATATAACCAGAATAAAGCATAAGATGCCCCAGTTGTAGATTTCAAATGTACTAAGTGCCTTAGTGACGATAATTTTGACATGCAGAGTTTTAGAAATTAGCTCCTTTAACCAATTTTCTTTTAATTTCCACTTGAGTAGTTTAAAAACTGGATAGAACATCTTATTCAATATAAATAAGTCATTTAGGTTGGGATATAAAATTTAGATCCAAGACATGATGTTCAAGTAATGTTATTTACCTTTTGGCTACAATATCCAATGTGAGATTTTGTGTTTCTAGGTTGGAGGGCGACGGGGCGTTCACTGACACACAGGGACTGGTATGGACGGGGGAGTTCCACGGGAAAGCAGCGCTGGGCCTGAAAATGCTGCACAACATTTAGGCAAAACATCATTGTACTGGAATGTCTGAATCACTATGATCTACATTCAAATTAAATTGTATAGGAAAAGACTCATCTAAAAGTACTTATTTTTTCTGTACTTCATTCTGACAGAAAGACCTGTATTTCTACAAAGAGCTTAAAGGGGCCCTATCATTTCATATATGTATTTTTTGCCACTACTGTGACATATTTATGCTTTAATGTTGAAAAAAGTATGTATTATTCCTCATACTGCCTGTGCTGCAGCACCTCTTATCACCCTATGTCTGAAACCAGACAGCTAGCCTTATAATAAGCATGTTTGCTGCAGTTATTTAATTGCTTTTACCATACTGTATATTGAAGGATACAAACAGGGCCTTTTTACATCATTACACCACCAGCCAAACACAAAGGGGGATATGTTAACGTCCCCTTTCACACAGCTGTACCCGCTCTAGTGGAACATTTGCCTGAGGAAAAGTGTGACGCGAGTGTGGGGTCATTTTGGTCTTCTGTGTTGTGTGTACAAGCTGCACAGCTCCATCAGCCAATAAAAACTCACTTCACCAAACAACTCTTCAACATTATTTAATAAGCAACTCTCATAGTGTACTTTGTCATTCTATTAAATAATGCCTCTATGAATCTGTAATTGCACATACCCCAGAACAGATCCAGTATTTATTTTTTTCAAGACTATAAAGATATGGAAATGTGTGTAACAAAAAAAAACCATAGATACTATAGTAACACCCATACAATGCGTAACACCCCTGGTAAAATACAGTACCAGATACAAGAAACAATTACTTTCATTGATTGTAGAAAAAAAACATTTTTTTGTATTGTAAACCTTCAGTGGTTGAGTGAAGGAAACAAATATAATCATGGAGGCAACGACGATGAAATAAAAAATAGAAAATGGCACTGAAATTTGGCACAAGATACAAAAAAATACATCCCAACATGAAATGTCGCTGACATGAATACAAACTCACGATGAGTTATTGTGTAGTACATCCTGTGCAGTATATGTTTAGTGCTTCAGGTGTATTTTCATATACGAATGTGATGATCAAAGTGTCTTCATCACTATATGTCATGAGCTAGATGATGGCAAGGAAGCTTAAAAACTTTTGCAATATATTATCTCCATAAACCTGAGAATCTATTTAGTACACAATAATATTTTTATACGAGAAGAAACAAGTACACTTTTCTAATTGTGTTGGAAACATCATTAGACAACAAAAAAGAAGCCATTCCACAAATTTAAATGTGACCAGGTACAAAACAGTGGCCATGCACATCGACAAAATTATTGTTCTATACAGAGCTAATAAATGACTGCTCTTCAATCTGAACCGAGTGTGAGTGACATGAAAGAAAGGCGACCATGCTTTTTTTGTTTTCTGTGCTTCAGTTTTTCAGAATCTATTCAGAGCTCCGAACTCTGGAGCCCTGCTTTAGGTAGTTGGACGTGAGCGACATATACAGTGTAGACGAATAAGAAAAAACAGCACCATTATTGTGTCAGCTGTGTTCTTCTAAGCAAAGGGTGGCAACGTGCTCACCAAGGCCACCACCAAGGAGGACTGTGGGTAATTGTGCTGTTGTTCAGAGGGGGGTGGAGTCACGATTGTTGGTTATTCTGATCATTAATGAGGTTTGGTTAGCTTAGCATGGTTCCATATAAAAACTCAGGGAAGTGGCTTTTTCCCCATACTCAGAAATTACCCTTTACAGGTGACACACAATGTGAGATCTCAAATTTATCAGAATAATATTTTTGGATTTTAAAAAGACAAAACTACTTCAAAAAGGTGACGTTTTTGGGGCAAATGTGCATCTTGTAAACCAATCCAGTGCACAAAACACCCCTGTTATTTCTATGGGACCATATCCATTCTTAGGTTTGATATGTGAAATCTTGGATGACATCAGTGAGTATAGATTTGTGATTTCTCGATTTTGAAGTCCCTATTAGATTTCTGGAATATTAACGATTATATACAAGTTTCTATTTTTAAAAATATATCAGATTCCTGCAGAAAATGTATATTCGGTTTCCAACTTCTTCCTATTTTCATGTACTGTTTTTTTCTTTCTTCACCTACATCATTTTTACATTCACAAACAAACCCATACACTAACAGCTGGTATATTTCTGACATATTATGTAAAATCACTATGCCATCGGTGGAGATAGATCCCACTTCTACGTTTTAACCATGAAAATCCCCCTGTGGTTTTTCTTCCAAAAAGGCCCTTTTTTTCTAGAAAATGCTTAAGAAAAATCCATCAACTACACCCAGATACTTACAGTAGGCTTTGTGTAAAAAATAATAAAAAAAACGACGGATTATAAATCACCTTAATTAACTCACAAAAGTAAATAGGAAACAATCGTCAAAAAAGCACCAACGTTTTAAAAAGGGGGACATATAAATTGACAAAGTGGTGACATAATTTGTTCAGGGGGGGGCAGTATAAGTGGCCGTCTCCTGCTACGTCTTATTAGCTGCTACCTCTGTTCTTGCCTGTCCGTGTGTGTTCACAGTAGTCATAGGCACATGTTAACATCGAGTGTGTGTCTGTTTGGCTCCATTCGTTCGTCAAATTTCCCTTCATCTTCCATTTTTCTCTCAACCCTGCATAGCCTGTGTGATGGCTTCTCCATTTCTAGCTTCTCCATCTCTAGATTCTTCCCCCTCCCCCATTCCTCCATCACTCATGTGAAGTAGAACCCCCATCCCTGCTCCTTCCTCCTTCTACTTCCAGTTTTGCAATAAGGAAACACCCTAAAACACCTCCAATAGGCTTCACCTCTCTCTACACCCCGCCCCCCGCTCCCTGCCCTCCATCATGGATTCTGCAGCAGCCCCTCCCACTGGATGGGCTGTGAGAAGACCTCCCTCTCCAGCCACATCTCGTAGCTGTAGTGGAAGTCCTCGGGCAGCTCCACCCTCTGGCCCAGCACGCTTTGCAGGCAGTTGTCCACGGGCGCAAACTCCCAGTTCTTGTTCTTGTCGTAGCGGCGGCTGTTGAACTTCTCGATGCTCTCCCGCAGCGCGCACTCCTCCGCCTGGAAGTCCCAGGGACGAGCGTCGATATCTGGGGAGGAAGAAAGAGAAGGGGCATTTTTAATCAGTGGTGTAAAGTAACTAAGTAGATTTTGCTCAAGTATTGTACTCAAACACTTTTGAGGTACTTGAGGGTGTCAATTTGTGGCTCCTCTGTACTCCTACCCCATTACAATTCAGAGGTAAATTGTGTACTTTAACTCCGCTACATGTATTTAGTTACTTTGCAGATGTAGTGAAATAGAATCAACACTTAAATAAGACTTTAGTTACACCTGGAGTATATTTACAAGCTACCCTGCAGTATAAAAAGTCATTAAAACTAGCTACATCTTTAATAACACTTTAATGCATCAATAATTATAAAACATATAATATGTATTATTCTGAAATGGGCCAATCTGCATATGCATACTTTTGGTACTTTAAGTATATTTTTATGCAAATACTTTTCTACTTTTACTTGAGTAACATTTTGAACGCAGGACTTTTTCTTGTAACAGAGTATTCCTACTTCTACTTTAATTAAGTAACAGATCTGAGTACTTCTTCCATCTCTGTATTTAATTAATGTTTAAATCTTCACGTTTTCACCTCAAATCTATCCTTTTCCTCACCTCTTTGCCTCCCCTATTCTAATAATAATAATAATAATAATACATTTTATTTGTAGGCGCCTTTCATGACACCCAAGGACGCCGTACAATTTGTTATAAAAAGAAAGAAAACGCTAATAGTCAACAGAACATGATAAAAACACAAACAGGAAATCATGGAGGAGACAGTCAAGTGGACACAAATGAAACATATAATGGGGAGCACTACAGTGAGTAGGCAGATTTGAACAGGTGGGTTTTTAATTGGGATTTGAATATGGTGATTGTGTCTGACTGTCAGATGTGCGGGGGGAGGGAGTTCCAGAGTCTGGGAGCAGTGCAGCTAAACGCCCGAGCACCCATGTTGACGAGGCGTGGGGTGGGGACGGTCAGCAGACCAGCAGAGGAGGAGCGGAGGGAGCGAGAGGGGGTGTACTCTTGAAGAAGGTCAGCCAGATAGGGGGGGGGGCAGATTATGTGGGGCTTTGTAAGTGAGCAGTAGGTTTTTGAAGTTGATACAGGATTGAACGGGCAGCCAGTGGAGTTGGATGAGGATGGGGGTGATGTATTCTCTCCATGTTTTGCCTTCTATCCACCCTCTCTCTACACACTAACGCTGACAGATCACTTGCACTCTCACGAGGGACGGTGACCCTGAAAAAGTCCTTCTTTTCTCTGTTGCTATGGCAACATAATCCAGGCTGTTCGCCAATGGCTGCAGGAGCATTGCATTTCACACACGCATGGTACATACATCCATACAGACGGGTACTTAAACACACGACACCACTACCACTAGTAAGGAAATAGGAATATGTACTGGTATTAAATATGGGGTTTACAGCGCTTCGGGTAAATGTGTTCTTTATACTGCAGTCTGTGTTTTATTATCAGTTATGTGTGACGGTAAAGGAGGGCTGGTGGGAATAATTATCTTCAAGCTTGTTTTATTTATCAAAACCTCAAGAGAGGCCAACTGGGTTCAAGAGAATAAATAAATTAAATCTGCACTTGATTAATTATGGATGATGTAATAAGCTTTGCACCATCAATTATGAATTAGGGCTGTAACAAAGAAGAGCATTGCGTCTGCTTTTTTAAGAAAAGGTTGATGAAAATATAGGGGGAATATGGTTAATAACACCCTCCCACTAAACTACATTTCTTGCAATGTGATCCCTCATATATTCAAATTGGTTCTTTATTTAATCTTAAAGTGAAATACTTTATGACTGGCTGTGGCTATTTACCGTTCCCGTAGGCCCAGTCGTCGTTGAGCCTGTGGCGGACCTTCTGATAAATGGCCGACATGGTCTTCATGTTGCTCTTCCTCCACTGGCGGCCCAGGTACTTGGTCTGGATCTTCAGCAGCTTGAGGACGTAGAGCTGCATCATGGCCTGCTTCACCTTCAGAGCTCTCTTCAGGATGGGGGCCGACTTGAACACCACCAGCATCTGAGAAGGGAAACAGTGAGGAACATGAGGGAGCTGATTTGGAGGCATACTGTGAACACAATGCCCACCCAGGCATGAAGACCTTTTTTGTGTAACACATCAAAATAAAATGTACACAGATTGGGTGTTCTGCACTTTTAGGATTCCTATTATTCAATGGATTGTATTTTACCTTATATTTATCTAATTTGATATCTATTGTTTCCCTTACTACAGTATACAGAACTTTGTGCTGCATTTATGTTATGCAAAGTACTTCTAACTTACTAATAATTCTAAATGTAACACAATATGATTCATTAGACTCATTAGGATGGGTTTATTTAGGCAGTAGAGATTCCCACCCTGGGGCGGCAGTATGAGGTTTTGCAGAATTCCTCACCATCGTCCTGGAGTGTTTCCACTTGGTCAGCTTGTTTAATATTCTCAGCAGATTGATGCATGAAAACAGGTTCCTCCAGCAGAACTGGTTGCTGTCTCCTGCTTCCTGAAACACACACACACACACACACACACACACCCCATTACTACATGACCTGCATCCAGTGAGGAACAATCAGCTGTCCCGCTGACTCACCAGGCTCTCAGCAGTGAGCTCAGGCATCTCATGGACCACACAGTTAGGGAAGTCCAGCACACATATGCTGCAAAGAAAAAAAAGACTCGTCACTTTTCAAATCTACCTACCAAATATACTGTACCTAAATCTGTCAAGCCTTCTAAATTGTAAATGGACTCGATTATATAGCGCTTTTCCAGTCTTTAAGCGCTTTGACATAAACAAGTCATCATTCACCCATTCACAAAAAGGCTGGGGCTGCCATGCGAGGTGCACCTGCTCAAGGAATCTAACATAGGCCATGCCATCGGGAGAAATGTGGCTTTAATTTCCTTGCCCAAGGATACATCAACATTGACTACAGTGGCTGGGATCTAACCCCCAACCTTATGCTGTTAGACCAGTGGTTCTCAAACTTTTTTCAATAATGTACCCCCTTTGAAAAAAAGAATTCAGCCAAGTACCCCCTGTTCAGCGTAAAAACTATTTGTTAGGGACAAAATGCCTATACAAAGAGCTACAGTACAGCGCTGCACCATCAGTGTCTGATTTATTAAAAGAACAACATTGTAACTGAGAAACACTTAAAATGCTACATTTCAAATGTTTACAATCCATCACTAAATTCATGGCAAACCAATTTTAACATCATGCAATAACACTAAGACGACATAAGTTGCATTGAACTGATCTTTTTAATAAGTTGTACAATGTAGTGAGAAACATGTGGCTGTGCTTCACTGAGGATCTTTGTCATTCTCAGGGAGGCAAACTGCAGTTATTACACTTCGCGTTTTGAAATGTGTGTAACTCTGTTCATATAAAACCCACACTGCTCAAACTTCCTTACTTTTCCTAAAATTGGTTTATTCATTTTTTTTTTAGGGCGTGGGGAATGAAGAGAGAAAAATATATATGAGCATTTTATGAGCATGGGATTTTGACCCCTCATATAAACATATGCATAATGCTGCGCTATACTTTGCGGCCACACGCCGTTGCCAAGCAACGCTTATTGTTTAGGTCCTTTGATAAGCAGGCAGTCATATCATTATCTAGAACTAGCTAGATCTGATAGATTTGGACATAAATGCGAGTGAAGTCTAACCGGACTCGAGAGAGAGATCAATGCATTACTTATGTTTTTTCCATTAACATAAAATAAATCTCACGTACCCCCTGCAGTACTCCAACGTACCCCTAGGGGTCCGCGTACCCCATTTGAGAACCACTGTGTTAGACGACCACACGACCTCACAGCTAGTTGGCCTTGACTCTGGTTCTTTCCCTCCCGAGTACAAGACTCCTGACACCTATTTTGACGCTTATGCTGCATTCAATTGGTGTTGGCATAATCGTAAGAATCTAATCCCTAATAAATTCACATGAATGATTCTCCAAGTTGGAATATGACCTAGGAAAGTCCCTTACAATGTTTGTACACGACTTTGCGATTTGACGTCATATTATGCAGAAACATGGCGAACAAAAGTACATTTGTGTTGTGTATGAGTGACCTAGATACGTTATAAAATGGTTACATATTTGTTTATTCACCCTGATTGACACGTCGGAAAAGGAAATATGTGAGTGAAGTTGGAGAATTTAGTTGAGAAGCAAAAACGTCTGGGACCAAATCACCTCATTGCAAATGTCACGCAAATACTGGAAAAGAATGCATTACATTATAAAAATACAACATCTTCTTTGTAGCGTCCATGTTGTTTCCACATTATTCCTTAAAGTAAACCTGTCAGAAGAACAATTTCTCAAATCAGGAAATGGGATCTTTGGATATGCACTTCAATGCACCATTGAGGTTTTTCTCTTGAACACCTTCATTTCCTGTCATTGTGTTGCTGCTGTGATGCCATCTGTGCCACCTTCAGGACACCTGCTGGTTCCACACCAGGTTGGTTCTTAAACAAAACCCTGGTGCAGCACATATTTAAAGGAACAGTAGAAATACTAAAATGGTAGCCGTTTCTTACATAAATACTGGAAATGGAGGCACAATTACATAATGTCCCTGCATCTGTAAGCAATAGGAGACATGCAGTGCTTTCTGTGAGGCGACAGAGTAAGAGAAAAGGATCCTACCTGTTTTTGGCACTGATATAGGACATGATGTTCTGGTTGAAGAACTTAAGAATGAGTGGGATACAGTTGGCAAACACCAGATGCTGGGAGACAATCTCGAACTGCGGGAACAGAGGAGGCGGCAGCGTTGAAGAGTTAGAGTCTGGGAGACAACAACAACTACAAATCTATTTGAATTGTTATATTATCCCTTAGGAAGAAATAACACCACAGAAATAAAGTTTTGCACTGCTTTTAAATGTTTGGGAATCATAAAGGACTTTTGAGATGAAGGACATCTGATAGATTATTTCATTGATTGGACAAACGCCAGAAGGGGAAATCCATATCTCAAGAAAGAATAGAAGACTGTAAAAATAATCCTGTAGCCGATAATCCTGCATCATTGATGAGTTTCCTGAGCGGGCAAAAGGTCAGGAATAAGGATTTCTATTCTTATGCAGAGGTTATACAAATCCTTCACCTCGTCCAAGACGCTTTATTTAGATTAAAAACTGCTGATGGGTCATATTTCCGTATTTCATCGACTGTGTTTTCTTAAAATGTGCTATATTTTACCTAGTTTTTCTGTAGATTGTTATGATGATCACATAAATGTTACAGTTCTCATCATAATACAGTGTTTGTGTCATATCTATACTCATTGATTTCTTCCCACTGCAGCTGCCTTCTACGTGCAATCTCCTTTTGTGGCAGAAGAGGGCGCTACAACTATAAGTGTGAGAAGGAATATCCCTTTCTAGCAACAGTGAATTGGATAAAGATGATTTTGGATTTAAAAGATGATATAAGCGCCTAAAATGGGGCCAAATAATCCTCTTTTAATGTCTTCATTGAGATGAACTGTGAGGCAGGAGGTCGTGAGATGTTGGGGGGGGTGGAGGTCTAAAGGTGGGGGTGCAGAGGATGATTAGAGGAGGAAAGCATTGGAAGACTTAATGGGATAATCAGGTGGAGGGTGGTGGAGGTAGCATGGGGGGAGGGGCAGGGGTATGTGTGTGTGCAGGGGGAAGGAGATGGAGAATAATGTAAAAGGAGAGAACGGTGGTAATGTAAGATGCCTGTAAGAGGGAGGGCTGGAGGTGTGTGTGTGTGTGTGTGTGTGTGTGTGTGTGTGTGTGTGTGTGTGTGTGTGTGTGTGTGTGTGTGTGTGTGTGTGTGTGTGTGTGTGTGTGTGTGTGTGTGTGTGTGTGTGTGTGTGTGTGTGTGTGTGTGTGTGTGTGTGTGTGTGTGAGACCTGGTAAATATGGTTGAGTTTGAAGTGTTTGAGGAGCAGCAGCAGCAGAGCAGAGATGGCCTTGACGATGATTTCCTTATGGCGGTTCACATCAATTCCCAGCTTCATGCTCTGAAGGACTGTGATACTGGAGGAGGAGACACGCACACACAAATTGTAAGGCTTCTAAGTCTCTAATAAAAACACATCTTTGTTCAGTGAAAGAAATATATAATGACACGGTAGGCTCTCCTTTGAAAGCTTACAGAAGTAAAACATACATACGTCAGGTGTGTCGCTGTTAGACAGGGTTGTGATTATTCTTCATTTGGACGATTTCTGTTCTGGTATTTATTTTACAATTAGCCCATATTGCAGACCCAAAACAAACCCTAAATAAATGTATTTCAATAGTATTTGTTTAGCCCAAAAATGGCAACAAAAAGTTAACTCCTGCAGATAAATAAAAAAAGGGATAAGGTCCAACGAGGCAGTTAAGATAAGATGTACTTTTTAATCCCAATTTGGGAAACATTTTGGTGGTGGTTTGTGACAAATTAGAAGAAATTCTCTCCATGTGTCCCTGAGTTGTTACGATTATGAGAATCAGACGGCGCAAGGGCATAAATAGTGTTCTGCTCGACAACAGCAGCTGTAAATATCGCTCAAATTCAACAACAAACCTGGTCTTTTATGTTCAACAGTCTTGTCCAAATGTGGCTCTAGATGTGTGAAAAAGATTTAGACGTGTTTGTTCAGTACTCACGGCATCTCCTCAGGCAGAACATCAGCCAAGATGTTTATGGAGTCCGTTTTGGCTTTGGAGGTTGGAGCTGCAGCCAGCAGCAGCTTCAGGAGGGCAATCTGACACGGGTAACAATAAAACATGTAACACCTTGACTGATATCTATATTTCGTTTTTTAACAGATACAATTGTGCTTTAAATGATATAAGATTGCTGCCATGAATACTTGACAATGACGTCATTCTCTGGCTACAGTACATGTGCATTTCTGAAAATATATCCAAAACTGTCATTTGATTATTTTCTCTTTTAGGGAGATAATGTACCACTTGAACATTGATCCGTTTGTTTAGAGTATATATAAAGGCTTTCTTTAAACCAAAACAACACATTTGGTAGCAAGACTGTGTGAAAAAGTGTAAAAAGGAGGTGTTAAGAGAGTGACGGTAAAATAACAACCATTGAGAGCCACTCACCACATACTGGGAGAGGTTAGGCAGCATGCCCAGATACAGCATCTCTGTTGGGGTCTCCTCCACCTCCTCCTCCCCCTGCACAACGCAACATACACACACACAGACTGATGCTTACAAACTGTATAGAAGAATAGAATAGATTAAATTAATTCCAGGGTCTTGATTGGAAATATCATAGTACCAAGAAGTGACATTACTGACCAGAGTCATCGGACACTGCTGCAGCTCGTCCTCCTTTTGGATCTGGACCTCTGCGATGGATACATATTTGTGCTGGAGGAGAAAACCATAGTTATAAAACATATATGTGTCTTTATTGTATTTTGTCTGGTCTTTTTCTGTCTTTTGTTTCATGTTTTATTTTGAAAGGTCTTCACCTCCTGTCTTGCCTGTTTCTGTCTGTATTGTGTTTTGTCTTGTCTAGATCTGTTTTTGGTTTTCTGTCTGCGTTGTGTCTTGTCTAGATCTGTTTTTGGTTTTCTGTCTGCGTTGTGTCTTGTCTAGATCTGTTTTTGGTTTTCTGTCTGCGTTGTGTCTTGTCTAGATGTGTCTTTGGTTTTCTGTCTGCGTTGTGTCTTGTCTAGATCTGTCTTTGGTTTTCTGTCTGCGTTGTGTCTTGTCTAGATCTGTTTTTGGTTTTCTGTCTGCGTTGTGTCTTGTCTAGATGTGTCTTTGGTTTTCTGTCTGCGTTGTGTCTTGTCTAGATGTGTCTTTGGTTTTCTGTCTGCGTTGTGTCTTGTCTAGATCTGTTTTTGGTTTTCTGTCTGCGTTGTGTCTTGTCTAGATGTGTCTTTGGTTTTCTGTCTGCGTTGTGTCTTGTCTAGATCTGTTTTTGGTTTTCTGTCTGCGTTGTGTCTTGTCTAGATGTGTCTTTGGTTTTCTGTCTGCGTTGTGTCTTGTCTAGATGTGTCTTTGGTTTTCTGTCTGCGTTGTGTCTTGTCTAGATCTGTTTTTGGTTTTCTGTCTGCGTTGTGTCTTGTCTAGATGTGTCTTTGGTTTTCTGTCTGCGTTGTGTCTTGTCTAGATGTGTCTTTGGTTTTCTGTCTGCGTTGTGTCTTGTCTAGATGTGTCTTTGGTTTTCTGTCTGCGTTGTGTCTTGTCTAGATCTGTTTTTGGTTTTCTGTCTGCGTTGTGTCTTGTCTAGATGTGTCTTTGGTTTTCTGTCTGCGTTGTGTCTTGTCTAGATCTGTTTTTGGTTTTCTGTCTGCGTTGTGTCTTGTCTAGATCTGTCTTTGGTTTTCTGTCTGCGTTGTGTTTTGTCTTTAGATCTGTCTGTGGTTCCCTGTCGTTAGTTTCCCTGGTGTGTCTTATTACCCGATTGTGTGCACCAGGTGTCCCTGTGTTTTCTCCTCCCTCCTCACCTGTGTCTTGTTTGTATAATTAGTCTTGTGTGTATTTAAGTTCTGGTTTTTCTGTCTGTCTCTGTCGGTTCGTCTTGTGTTATGACTTGGTCTTCGGTGAGTGTTCTGTTCTGTCTTCGTTTATAGTTTAGCCTTGAAATAAAGGAGTTATTTTTGACACTTTAATCTGCATTTGGGTCCTGCTTCCTACACACATCGTAACAATATGAATGTATATAAATGTTTCAGAAGAGGTGTTGACTATTGTTCATAATTATTGAAAAGAAGCAATTCTCCTAAGAGTACAAAAATGTAAACGTTACAAATATATATATATATTTTAAGGAGTTGAATCCAGTTTAAACCAATGCAGTCCTGATCCAAATATTTGTTGGTTTTAAGAATTTTAACCCCTTTACTATACCGAATTGTGTACCTTCACATCGACTTTTATGGAAAATAAAACCCCAAAAAATGTGAATCTGAATTATGTTCATTTAGTGCTGGGGATGTTTCTTTAAGACTTTACTAGGTATATGATTATCTACATTAATTTAATCCATTTGTATATGTTTGGGTGCAGGATGATTTTCTCCATAGGGCACATATGAAAGTATTTTCATCTGGTGGAAAATTATAAATATGACAATGTTGCTATAGATTAAAAGTCTGATATTATTTCCTGCTGTAATGGAAGTTCGATCACTAATATTGGGCTGCAGTGAGGGACATTTTGTCCTCAAGAGTCTGAGTGTATTTATTTTGGAAACACTCTTTATGATACACTCTTAAACTTGCCAAAAAGCCAAGGTCTCTAGTGAGACACAAGTGTTAATTAGCACTTCTAACTGGCACCCAGAGAGGCATTCCTCTTTGTAAATACACATCCAGTTTGCTTAAACACTAAGTACTGATTTTGAAGTGTGATCTCAATGACGGGGGGTTCAGCAGAAATAGAGTATTGATTAACAAACACTTTGAGTAAAGGAGGAAAAGAAGAAGGAGATTTGGTAATGGGCCTCAGTGTATTAGCGATGTCTTAGAGGCGGATAATTCTCACCTGTTTAAGGGTCTTCACGCTCTCATGGATGGGTCTGGGAAGGCCCACCAGGGTGTCTGTGTCGCTGCAAAATAACACACAGTTACACCAGAACCTGAAGAAGGCACCGTATGTGATATTGTCTCAAATTAAATACCTACTTCCCCAGAGTGAAACCGATAAACTTGTTACGGCTGGTCTCCAGGAAGTGCTCGATGTCTTTCTCCCTGTTCACACACACACAGACAGATTTTGAGAAATTAAACAGCCATTTTTCAAGTGAGCAGTCAGAAGCACCCACACAAACATGAAGAAGAGCAACATTACGCTTTCTAAAATCTCATCAGTCACACTCTGAGAGCCTCTTTCGGATCAGACCTTCATCAGCCCTGTATGTTGCAGCCATCACTTCTGCTTAAGGTTCACTGAGCAAAAGACAGATATAGGTTTTGTGATAATGAACGGCTGATAAATGGACTGCTATAAATGATTTGTGTCCTCTCTCTGATGCATTATTCATGTCGCAGAGCAGAGGTGGCACCCTGCGAGGACACCACACGACCCTGTGAGGAACACACAGATGGAGAGCGTATTGCGAGGAGAGTAAACTGAGAGATTTAACGTTCAAATGGTGGCACAGAACCAAGATGGGAGACTGAGAACAGCTGCCAGCCGAATGGTGTAAAGTCCTGGCTGTGAGTGAGAGGTTTTCTCCACTCTATACTGGTCAGAATGGCAGAAGGCCAACCTATATGTTTTATTCAGTGGCATAAGAGCTATGTGTTTTTAAACTAATAAACAAATCTGGCGAGGATCATTTTTGGCAGCTACAGTAATGGATCTGTGTATTTATCATACAAAGGTCTTACTTATGCAGTTTGTAATGCCTGTTAACACTTCCTATCTGGCTTGGCATTTAATAAGTCATGTAAACTGAAGTAAGGCTGTAAGGGGGTATTTATAAGAACTATTTAAACTTCAGGAAGAGGCGACAGCTTTTATTGTTAATTTATTGTTTTTGTAGGCGTTTACTTTTTTATTTCCCTCTCATTTGTTTTTCCATCTTCTGCTTTCCCTGCTGGGGTAGACTGATGTCTGAGCAATAACACAAACATAAATACATTATGTTTCCCCATATGAACAGTGTTCTCCCAATGGATCCTGGGGTTGTTCAGGATGGGCTAAGGGGAAAGGGAATTAACTTCCTTCCCACGGCCCAGGGGGCCAAGTGTTTCCGCTGCCTTATGCTAAAAAAACAAATTTGGGAAAATAAGGCAAATACAGAGAACTGACATTTTTTGGACCAAGGGATTTCATTATCCATCCCAGGCAGAAAAACTCTTATTGGCTGTTTTCTCAGGCTGTTTTCTCAGGCTTATATGTATGTCATCCTCTCTATCTCCCCTTTTTAACACTGTCACTCTCAAATAAAGGCTAATCTGGTCATTAAAAAAGAAGGGTAAAACACGCCCCAATGTGATTCCTCTACACTTGCATACACACTAACAAGAACCCTTCAAAGTAGACTATTGACCCTTGCTAACACACACATCTCACAACATAAGATAAAAAAAGGAATGAAGACTGCATTAACCTGACTTTAGGGGCCCAGGGGAGGCCTTTGGGTAAGTTGACCTTCTCTGTGGGGGGTCTGAGGGGAGGTGGTGGAGGCGGGGGCTGGATGATGACATCACGGTCCAAGGGATCCACCTCTCCCTCGATGCCGCTGTCCGTGTCCTCGGGGTCCTCCTCCTCGTCCCGGGCGTCATCGTTCTTAAAGGGGTCCCGCTCGTTGTACGTGTCCAGGCTGTCCTGCTTCACCAGGGGCTGAGAGAGAGAAGAGAGGCCGTCACATGTCAAGAGCCACATGACCTTTCAACACACGGCGGAGTATTAAGCTCATCCTTCATATGAAATCTAGTGAATTCTAGCTGTAAAATAGCAAAAAACTTAGAAATTACCCAAATCCACCACATGAACTGAATCAGCCCCTCAACAAGCAGGATCATGCTGTGCAGCCAAACATTGTTCGAACCCCCTTTAGTTCCAAAATACTAAATATGTTACAAATAATAAGGAAATATGTACAAAATGATGTATAACACAGTTTTTAGATAACTTATTTAACTCATCATATAGCTTAATTTAAGAGTTAGGACAATCACATAACTGTGTGATACTGTAAAATAAAATCCTTTTAACAAGTTAAAAAAATAGGGCTTATTTTTACTATCCTGAATCGAAAGTACTGTACAGGAAACTATTTTTTATTTGACCTTATCAAAAAAAGGACAGACGACTGATTTAATATTGAGTTATAGCCATTGTTTATATGTAGTTGACATAAAAACTACTATTCATCCATTAAATATCATGCTACTAGCAGGCGACGATTAGCTTAGCAACAACAGCTAGGCTGGCTCTGCCCAAAGGTACCCAAAGCAAACGCAAGCAAAATGTCACATTAAACTTACCGCACATCTGCATTTCAAAACATACAGACAAAAATGCAAGCATGGCCCAATAAGGCTTAGATTTGTATTAAACTCTTTACTAGAAACAAACCCAAGTCCGTGCGAAACATACATTCCCACACACAGTACTGCAGTTTTCACAATTTCTCCAATGAATGACTGTGGTAAAATTGCAAGCATCAGGCATGAGTCAGCGTTTCTGGACATTAGTTGAGCTTGTGCAGTCGATGCATGGTGCGCTGGTGGCAGTGCTAACGCTGGACTAAGTGAGGAGTATAGTGAGAATATGGTGGGGAGAGAGGGAGGGAGGAGGAGGTGTTGTGAGCCATTCTCTATGGAGCAGCCATTCTGTGCTATGTGGGAGGTAAAGCTACGTTTTCCATCAGGGTTAGGGGACAACCGCTTTCAATGACATCCACGTGAGAGAGAGGTCAACTGAAAGAGAGAGTATGTCCATGATGATCTCAATTCTATGGTAGCAGAAGGGGGGAAACGTGTTACAACAACCCAAAATACACCCATTAGGAGAAACGCGCTGCACTTACAAAAACGATGCTAAATAAAATATCACAAATGTGTCAAAACATTTAACTTTTAATAAACGTTGTGCTTGTTCGTCAAGTTGGTGACGATGTTATTTCATTTGCAAGTGTTTTGGCACATTTGTGTTTTTTTATTTGCATTGTTTTTTAAACTGCAACGCATTTCTCCTAATGGAAATGTTTTAGGCCGTTGCTACGCATTTGCACCTGTCGGCCACCGTACAATTCACCTCCTCAATGAATGCATATCAAGGACATTGACCCCTAGTCCAGAACCTTCAGTGCAAGGTGATTTTTGCAGCCAAACCTGGTAGCAATGTGATGAGAACTACAAGGGAGATGCTACTACAGTCGATGTCTGAAGTGACTTTTACGGGACAGTGGATAGTGACCGCTCCAGCGCCAATGACAACAGCCAGCAAGTCAGCCCTGTCTCTAAATCCCACCCCCGTACTGAGCAGGCCACAGTGGAGGAAAAGAAGGGAGACAGAAGAGGAGAGTAAAAGAGGGGGCAGGGTGAGATAGGACAAGTAAGGAGAAGGATGTAAATGGTGGAATAAGCATGGGAAGGGAGAGGGAAAAGGACAGTAGGAAGACAGGAAGGACGTTTTAAAATGTTTTCAGCCCATTAAATGGCCGTTATCAGTAGTAATCCCTACTAATGCTTCATCCTGTGTAAACTGTACCTGGTAAGTTTAAGGAAAATATCTTGGTTTGGGTTCAATTAAGTATGTTTATTGTGTAACTTTAATAGCGTACATTTGTTGAGTGGGTTATGTATTTCAGACTAGCTATGTTTGTTCATAACGTTGAATTATTTTAATTTATACACTGAAGATGATTGCACTTACAAAACTTTAATTAAAATAGGTAATCTTGCTGTCTTTGTTTTTTCCCACAAGACACAAACGCCTCTCTCCTGGGTTAAAGTCCTGTGTATGATTACCTATGAATGTACGTGAAGTCCAAGTCATTTGTATTGACTGATAACATTTGAAGCGGGTAGGAAGGAAGGAAAAGCAGGATAAAAGGGATGAAATAAGGCATATATGAAGTAGTTAATAATGAAGGCCTAAGAAGGATGGAATGAAAAGGAAGGAAGGAAAATTAGGAGGCACGTGGAGGATATAGGCATGTATGGAGGAGAAATTAAAACATAAGCATTCAAGTAGGAAAAGCTGAATAAAATGGATAAAAATAATTTAAATAAAATAATTATTAAAGTGAAAGCAAATGGGAAGCTAACATGCAGATGGTGACAATTAAATTAAAGGAACAGTTTGACATTTTGTCCACAATGTGGCTATTCACTTTCAGTTGAATAACCACATTTCAGTTAGTAAAGAGGATTGATACCGATTTCGCTTCTCTTAACAGTGGCGTTGCCAGGCAACAAGCAAATATTTCAGGAAGTCACTGCCCCGTACAAGAACTTTTCTCAGCGCGCAACTTCCAGTAAAATCACCAAAATACAGTGTGTAATTCCCAAATGTCAAACTATCCCTTTAAGTATTGGAAAGAGGCAAAGGAGTAGGATTTCACCAAAAGCACTTGAAGCTAAACAGTTTTTGGTGCATCCCAATTGGATGAGGTTAAATGACAGGAGGAGAAGAGAAGAAAAGTCAAAGAAAGGAAAAGGAAAAGGAGAGGAGGGTAGAAAGCCGAGAGAGAGTAAAGAAGGTCGCAGGGATTTGGGAGAGGAGGAGTGCAAGTCCAGCTCAATGCAGAGAGAAAATGCAGAAGGAAAAGAGGGAATTTGTGGGTAGAGACCTGCTTCTTGGCAAAGGGACTGTCTCCTTCCAAGCTATCAACAAAGGCACTCTGTGGGGACACAAGGAAGAGGGGCAATGAGAAACCAGAGTGGAATTAAAGAGGAGAGCCTGTCCAGTCAAAGCCCAGCACCGAGAACATCTCCGGCTTACAGCAGAAACCGGTGATGACTCAGCAAAGTGTTAGAGTGAGGATTACAGAAGGAAGTCTATGGGATCACTTTGCTAGAAACAGATGAAGCTGTATTTCATGTTAGTGAATATATATTGTAGTCCTAAAAACTAGCTCTGTGGGTGGGTGTGTGTGTGTGTGTGTGTGTGTGTGTGTGTGTGTGTGTGTGTGTGTGTGTGTGTGTGTGTGTGTGTGTGTGTGTGTGTGTGTGTGTGTGTGTGTGTCAGGGTATATGCTGGAATCCTGAAGTCAAATGTAACACCTTTTAAGACCTTTTTTAAGACCCTTTCCATACATTTTAAGACCTCATCGCCACTTTGAGTTCTAACCGGTTACATTGGCGACACACTTTACCTCACATTGACTATATACAGTATTGATGGTCCTTCCTCATTATCTTCCAACCATTTGGACGCAGACTTGCATTTCCCCATAACGATGTTGTTTAACAACCGGCGTAAACGGACCTTCGCGCTATCAAGCAGTGAGCGTGCGATGTCCTGTTCAGATGACGTCAAATCCAACGGGATGCCATAAATAAACTACACAGAATCACACTATACACCTACGCAATGATTACATTCAGGCAGACTGTAGAATACAACCTCTTTGGACCATTTATATACTTATTGAAAACAAGCTACAAAATGTAACACCTTGGAAAATGCCGTAATACTTTTTAATAATTTTCGCTAAATTGATTTATCAACTTTTAATTCTTTTTAAGACCCCGCGGACACCCTGGTGTGTGTGTGTGTGTGTGTGTGTGTGTGTGTGTGTGTGTGTGTGTGTGTGTGTGTGTGTGTGTGTGTGTGTGTGTGTGTGTGTGTGTGTGTGTGTGTACCCTGCGGCTGCGACGGCCTCTCTTCTGCTGCTGCTGTTGTTCGATGAGCTCCATGGCAGAGGCGGGGGGGGGAGGCAGCTCTCATGGCCCTCACCACCTTGATGCTGTCCTCCGGCAGCGGGGCCAGGTTCAGACGCTCCCGGCCCCTCACCTTCATCCCCTGGAGCTCCTCGAAACCCCCCAAGGTGAACTGGAAGATAAGGATGGAGAGAGGAACACGGTCATTTACAAGAATAGGTTCAGGGAATCACAGAGTCAGGAGGAACTGATGCAGGTGGATGTATCTCCACTAGAATACACTTCATTCTGTAGATGATACTCAGAATGTTACATGGAAAGGTAAGGAATGGAAAGGATGTACAAAATATAGGTACTAGTTCTGTACTGAAAGTGATTCTTTTTGACATGCAGAGCTTGCATAGATAAGAGTTATTCATCCAATCGGATGGGACTCTTTATTGCACAGATTTTGACTTTTTTATTTAAAGATCCTTCTCAACCATCACTGGCAGCTAACTCCAATACCACCAATAGTATCATAATAATAATCATCATTTTAGTGTAGCTTAATACTGATCTGCAACCTTACAGATATATCAGGTTTAAACATAATGAATAAACGTGCAAAAAATAAAATATATATAATAATAGAATATGTGCATTATGTTTCAATGTTTGAAAGTTCATAATGTACTAACCAGTATTGTCTTCCAGAGCAGCAGTAGTACTTTCTTCATGGGGAAGTGTGGGGCGTTCATGCTGCAGAACTTGGTCACCATGGTGAAGAGGAGCAGGGCAAAGGGCTCTCCGTTGTACAAAGGTGAACCTGAGGGGTCAAAGGTGGATTTTAGATTGGATATTGGAAAGCATCTGTTAGGGGGCGGCGTTCTATTCTGTGCTGAAGATGCTCAAAGATAGACATGAAGCAGTTATTTCTTTCGATAAATAAACTTAGGAAGCCCTGAAGGAAAGAGTAATCTGTATTATACAGAAATGTATGCTAAATCAGATCAAAGGAATGTACATTTATGAAAGTAAAGATCTACTACTTCTTATATAGCTACATAACATCCACACACGCATACCTAGCTCATTCTTGAAGGCTTCTCTTGCTGCCCTCCACTCTGGTCTGTCATCCTCTGTTTGAACTCTAACAGTCTCCACCATAAGGTACATGATGCTCAGTAAGACTCTGCAAGGGAAAAAAACGAATTTCTTAGCTTGCGTGTATGTGTGCGTGTGTGTTAGACATTTCCCTGGTACGCAACACAATAAATAATGGTCCTAAAAGGTCTACAAGTACAAGAGGCATTAATATGGTGGAGGACGTAATGAGTAACAACAAAGAAGGACTAAATGCAATTTTCTTGTTCAAAGAGGGACAAGAGGAAATTATTTGTATTCTCTGCCAGGATAATACATCATCCATTCACAATTACCTGATGTAAGTCAGGCGGGGTTTTTGTGCATTAGGACGCTTTGTCCCCTCAACAAAGCCTCAAAATCACTGTAATGGCTTTCAGTTCCGTAGCAGCAATTAAGTGCAAATCCACTCCTGTAGCCTGTTATTATTTGTTAGCGTATGACTTGGTATGCAGCTGTGTGTGTGTGCAGAGGGGCTGCTCAGCCTACTTTGTTCAAAAATCAATTCCATTATGAAGAAGCCGAAAAGAAATGTCAGAGAATGAAGTATATAATAGAAAGAGCAAGAGGCATAACATTGAAGAATTGGAAGATATTCTTGTACTTATTGGCATTCCTTTTGTGTGAAGTGAGAGGAATGTGCAGTAGGCTGGGAGTCATGAACTTATATATTTCTTACCTGAGCTCCGTGCTGTCTGCAAGAGAGATGGCAGGCTTCCTCACTGCACTGCTGCACGCCTGGTTATTGCTGCACACACAAGTAAATACTGCATCATTTTAGTGGTCTATTTGAAAAATAGGTGTATAAGCAGCACCATGTGAGTGTTTGCTAGTTTGCTTACACTGCTTTGCCGTGCAGCATGCCAGACTGTGCATGATGCCTCAGAGCAGCTTATGTAACAACAAAGAAGCACAGGATCCCAAACTGAGGCTGACACCAGCAGCAACAAAACTGACTTGAAGGAGCCGCTACTGCAACGCGTCCTCCACGGAATATTTGAAGTGTGGATCACAGGCGGTGCGTTTGCTCTATTCCTATACAGTATCTATTTTCCTCTCTCTCAAAGCCTTTCTGTGTCTGTCTTCCTATCCTCATAAACCTTAAAAAGGAAGAAAGGGATGTGCTGAGGGACTAGGTCTTCTACTGCAGCGGGTAGCCCCGTTTAAGCGTCCTTAACCGTCCTCAAGCGGCCAGGCCAGTTTTTGGTGGCGTTTCCATATAGCCTAGTACCAGCTAGCGGGTACTTTTCCCCTCTTTTTCCGGCCTCATAAAATCGTGGTTCCCTCAGACCAGGGCCAGGGCTGAACTAGTGACGTCAACACTCTCGCCTGCTGATTGGTCAGAGAGAATCGTCACAAGATCGCGCGCGAGTTCATCCCTAGCGTCGCATATATATCTAGAAGCAAGCTTGCAGCATTTTTATAAACAGCATTTTGTAAACGGATGAGCTACAAAAATGGCTACGTCTAATAAGAAAAGCACACCGTGGTCGACCGAGGAGGTGACGACGTTCCTACATCTCATTGGGGATGATCAAATCGAGCGGGAGCTCGACGGAACAACTCGAAATGTGAACAAAAACAGAGCCGATCGCCCCGCCTACACTGCGTTGCTACCCCAGGTCCTAAACTGTAATGGAAATGCGCCACGGCCTCGGACGGCCAGCGAGGCAGCCCGAGGCCTGAGCGAGGACGCTTAGGGACGCTTAAACGGGGCTACCCCGTTGCAGTGGAAATGCGCCATAACACAGGAGGATACTGAGAGAATTTTGATCTTTTTCAGGGCTTGAACCTGTGATCTTTTGGTATCATGACAGCCCCCCTATGAAAGATTGTGGAAAAAAATGTTTTTCTTTTACCTGAGAATCATAATGGCAATTTGAAAGCCCACTCCTTCCTTTTTTTGCTGCAGGCCTTTGCCTAGTGTACATATATTTAAAATACATATTTTAACTTTTTTGCACCTCTGAAGGAAATCATCTGCCCTGCTTATTTTCCAGGAGCCAAAATCCTTTTGGATGGGAGCAAGCCTGTCATCTTATCAAGCAAATCCAAGCTCAAAAGGACATTCTAGCATGTGGCTTTGATATAATTTTTTTAATCTTAAAAACATATTCAACAACTCGTACATCCCGAGCATATTCGGCGTGTCTTACTCACTCTATCTCCATGCTAAGCAGCTCCAGCAGTGCTGTGAAGATTCCCATGTCGTAGAGCAGAAAAACATTGTGTCTGGACCAGTGGAGCACATCCACCTCGGTGTCACACTCATCAAACACTCCTGGGGTAAACAGTAAACAAGAGATGTTAGTTTATGTTTTCAATGTGCTTTTACTTTAATTGGAGAGGTTTGCAGCTCATTTATAAATCAAATGCATAACCCACTAGGCTAGGTCAAAGCTATAGATGTGTATCTATAGCCATACAATAACTGCTACAGCATGGTGACATTTTGACTTTGTCACAGTAGAAAGCACATTTTGTAAAAATAAACGTAAAGGTGGCTGAGTTTATTCTGGTATTGTGAATGCTGGCACATTGTCAAACTACTTTGTCTGATGTGGAAAATGAATAATGCCTGTTGTACAGTATTAGGCCCACGCACCCTGAGCCAAGTAGAGGATTGCCCTGGCCACTTTCAGCCTCTTATCTCTGTCCGTGACCTCCAGTGCATCCAGCAACCTCATTACATACGTCTTCTGCTCCTCCACCTTCAGCTCGATCCACCTCCTGCCTCGAGCTGCAGGAAGGACACATCAACACAAGGTTATTTACAGAAGCACCCTTTTCATATTATTTTCTTCTGCCTTATAGGAGAAAAACAGTGTCGTCTCTAGGCCACTATAATGTTTGTTGCATTTTTCCTTTATTAAAATGTGACAGCAGACAGACAGTAAAAATGAGGAAAAAGAGAGAAATATTTGATTTCCGGGCTGAGTAGCTAAATTGAAAAAAAGTTTAGATAAATTTAGCTTTAATGCTACGCCACTCAAACCGAATCACAAATGGAGTCATTAAGAGTTATAAAGTCAGAAATATGTCTCAACAATGTCTATAACAACAGCAACATTGACCTACAATTCACCAACATTAATAAACTATTACTTATTATTATACTCATTAGCTTAGCTTAGTTAGCATACTTGTTGTGAGCCTACTATAATCATGCGCTTACTGTAACATAACATTAGCTTACTTTACTTATCATACCACTGGCTCAACGTAGTCATGATGTGTTACATTTCTGTATTAGTTTACTTTTTTTTGCTTAGCGTTAGCCTACTGTAGTTATCATATTTGTTAGCTTACTAGAAAACGTTTTTAGCTTAGTGTGGTTACAATACCATTAGCTTAGACTTGTTAGCTAACTGTATTTTAGTTACCTTACTGCAGTTATTATTATACCATTGACTTACTATAGTTAACATACTTGTTAACTTACTGTAGAATCAGTGTATAACATTACTGTAAGTTAACAAACTCCATAGACTGTGAACAACAGTCAATTATATAATTGTTAACATACTGTATTGTAATACAATTAGCTTACTGTATCACTCATTACATTTCTGTCAGTCACATTCAAATGATCTTCTGGATTTAATACATAGTTGTATTGTGGTGTATATTGTATTGTTATTGATATCAAACTTGTTATGACACAGACAACTCTGCAGGCTAATTACAAATCTGTATGTTTTGCAAATTTAAGGATTCACAATTCAGCAATTTGGAGGATTGTCTCTTAATTTAGAAGTGTTCGTATGCTGCAGTTTTTCTCATTGGATTCCCTGTAGTGATTTCCCCATACTCTCAGCTGTCTGCATGTCATACCTCTCATCTATCCTGCTTTCCTTCCCCATGTCTCACATGTACATTTTTCCAACTCAGACTGCTCAGGACACAGGTTAAAATAATATCAGTCAAACTGTGGAATCTTGATCTATTCTAGATATTCACAGTAATCATTTTGTAAAGAGTGTGTCTGAATAAAGAGAAGAGAAGAAAAGTCAAAGAAAGGAAGCATAGAGAGCAGTAATCGTCTGAGTCTGTTTTTTTAATAAGGAGAAAATATTTACACAAAAAGGCTGCAGCTTAACCAAAACTACAGCAGCTGGAGAACTGCAAACCTTCTCTTGCAAGGATTCAAGATGGAAGCCTGTTTGTTTTGACATGGTATGTCTTCTAATCTTAGACTCTACATTTGATTAGGCAGACAGTATAGGCATTGTGCAGCGCAACATCAACATGATCTGTGGAGCTCAGTGCTTCTTCTACTTCTGACATGTGCTGTCTACTTAAATCAGGAGAACAAAAATGCTTTCTAATTTCACTGTCGGTTAAGAAACATCCTTTTCTTCCAAGATGAGCTTCAAATTAGACCTGTCGTGGTAATCACCGTATTTAGGTGAGTGGGATTTATGGGAAGTGGCAGGACACATTGATGAGCACATTGTCAGTGGTCCTGATATACACAGCAAGCAGAAAGTCACACAGGAGCACCACCCTTAGACAACACACTGAACACACAAACACACACCAATAGGCTAATGAGAAGGATGTAACGGAAAGAGGCGGCTCTGTGCTCTATCTCTGTAAAACAGCAGCTAGAGATGCTCTCATCTAATCCTGCTATTCATTACAGCTCAGTTTGGAGAGGAGGTGACAGATGAAGAGGATAAAGCTCGTCTTGATGCCAGAGACTTGAGACCTTTATAGCTTATTTGTGGTAGACAATATATCCTCAGCCCAAACATCTGTCTAGATTGCTGCCAAATAATTACAATAAATGATGGCTCTTTTTTTGAATATTTTACTTCAAATGAGATCAAGACAGTGTGATTCAAAATATCTTAAATCAAGCTGAAAAAGCTGCCTTGTTCTTGGTAACCACATATTCATCATCATCATCATATATGGGAATATTTATTCTTTGAACAGCTTGAAAGAGCCAAGCTTTAATGTGCCCGGTTACCCTCGCCTAACCCAGGTCGGCTTATACATACAAAAACACAGCAGCACATTGAAGAGCGAGTTTTGCACTTCAAAGGTGAGAAAATGGAGTGGAGTGGAGTTCAACACGACGTCACTTTAGTAGCTTTTTGAGTGAAGTTGGGAAATGCACCGGAGCATGAAAATGGACTCATGATTCATGTAAAATAACATTTCATTATGTTGTAGGTGGGACAAATGTACTTTGTAATGCGGCAAACCACTGCTATTTATTCATTTCCTATCAGCACACATTTTATCATGTGTGTACTGTGTCATTTGTTTAGTTTACCTTCAAAATCCTACAACTGTTATTAAACACTAAATGACTCCGTTCTGTTCTGTCAGTCATCGGCAGTCTGAGGAGCTATCAAGGTCTTTGTGAGAAACAACACGACTGGCTGTGGACTTGTGTGTGTTTGCCAAGCCTTCTCTGCTGTGCCATATCAGTGAGAGTATTTGTGACTGCAGATAGCTCAGTTTTTACTCTTTACATAAGCACTAAAGATTAGATTACAGGTCATTTAAAGGACGTGCAATCCATTTAATACGCACACTAGGGGTGTGAACGATTAATCAAATATTCGAAATTATTCAGGTATTCGAATATGAGAATTATGAGTTATGAATATTTGTATTGTAATTTTTTTTTTAAAGATTGGGTGGGGTGCCTAAGTTGATTACATATTATCAAATGGAATAATTCAATGTATACGACAGTGCCATAGCTAAGTGTGTTAGGTCTTTTAGTGTTCTCTCTCTCT